>NW_026714532.1:0-37538 GCF_029784015.1 Lycium ferocissimum | reverse complement strand
TAGTTGAATAGAGGCTATTGTGATGACATTGTGAATGTTATTATTGATGTTTGGGAGTTGATATTTGATATGGAGGAAGTCATATAAATAAAGGAGATGCTGTCCAATTTTCCTAGCCTTCATCATGAATGCTAAGCTATCAATTCTCTAATGTTAGTATGCACTCTAATGATATGACATACTCTTCTTAGAGGCTCATAGACATGTGTATATGGTTAGATATGTTTAGCCTTGTCGGCCTATATTTTGGGATATTATTTTGTTAGCCTTGTCGGCTTATGTACGTTTATATGGGCATAGTTGTTAAGGATGATATAAGTGAATTGTCGCCCAATGGGATTAATATGAATGATGAATGAAAGCATGATTTAGTTATGTGGCTCACCTAGATGTGATGTGAAAGTATGTTAAGAGTTGCCCGGGTGGGTTAGCACCGGGTGCCCGTCGTGGCCCTCCGGTTGGGTTGTGACAATTGTAGAAGAATATAGAAAATGGGTCATGAATATGGGAATAGTGTCATTTTTGAGTAAAATCACGGATTGAGTCATGATTCTTTATGTGTTGTGATTATGATTATGTTATAAATGATGTTAAGAACATGAGATAGACATTGTATATGAATGAATGTAATCGTGTGCTATGACTATGGATATGGATGATTGGAAGTGAATTGAGAAGTAAGGATAATGTAGGTGAATAAAGACTATTGTTATGATGTTATGAATGTTATTATTGATGTTTGGGAGTTGATATATGATATGGAGGAAGTCGTATAAATAAAGGAGATGCTGTCCAATTTTCTCTAGCTTTAGTCATGTATGCTAGCTATCGATTTTCTAATGTTAGTATAACTCTAATGAAGGTAGAAACGTGAGCATTGAAGGAGAACGTTCAAGCGATAGAATAGTTGAACGAAAAGGTATGTAAGGCTAACCCTTCTTTAATAAGGCATGGTTCCTTGGCCAAATATCGAATCTTCTATAAGCCTATGATGTCCTCCAATGATTCTATCTTTAAGAGCTACTAAGCTCATGATTCTCGATATGTTACGATTGTACTAAATTCCTCCTATGATGAGTAATCCTCTAGGGATAGATGTAATGAACGACGATAGTAATGATGCTAAAGATTCTTATGGGGTTTTATGTATATGTGCCTATGTATGGATATTATGAAACCCCGAGCTTATATGACCGGGTAGAATATATATATGTTGCGCGCGCACCACTGCAGTTAGGTATGAACAACCCTGAGCCTTGGTAGGGCCAGGTATGTATGACCCTGAGCCTTGGTAGGGCCAGATATGTGAAACACCGAACCTTCATGGTCGGGTATGCTATGTAAATGATATGTATATGAATATGAATATGTATATGAATACGAAAATGGATACGAAATGTAAATGAGTATGGAAACGGATACGGATGTATGTACACAATCACGCTTTAGAAATGGAAAGTCCCTATGAAAAGCAAATAAGTGTTTGTGATGATGATACTACTATCTCCCATCCTATGCTATTTCTTATGTTGTCTATTATGCTTTCATAATGATGTTGATCATGCTTTACATACTCAGTACATTCTTCGTACTGATGTCCTTTTGTTTGTGGATGCTGCGTCATGCCCGCAGGTGGCTAGGGAGACAAGCTTGATCCATAGCTTTATTACTCAGGGACTACATAGCGGATCCCATTTCATTCGAATTCTGAGTTACTTTTTGGTATTTATTCTTTTGTGTACATATTTACGGGCATGGCGGTCTGTCCCCGCCTATATGATATGACATACTCTCTTTAGAGGCTCGTAGATATGTGCATATGGTTAGATGTATTTGGCCTTGTCTGCCTATATTTTGGATATCATTTTGTTAGCCTCGTCGGCTTGTGTACATCTATATGGGCATTATTATTGATGATGATATATATGTATTGTTGCCCAATGGAATTAGTATGAATAATGGATGGGAAGTATGATTTAGCTATGTGGCTCACCTAGATGTAAATGTGAAAGTATGATAAGAGGTACCCGGGTGGGTTAGCACCGGGTGCCCGTCGTGGCCCTCCAGTTGGGTCGTGACAGGTGGGTTGTCTCCTTTTACGGACTTTTGAAATCCTTACCTCATGATCTAGCTTTTAGAATTTAGTTAGGCCCAATATCCATTTCTTTACATGGTAGCAAAGCAAAACCCATCCCAATTATTGTGTAACGATGTTAGGCCCCATATTAAATTGTCCAGGCACTAGATTTCCAGTGTTGGGCATGAGGTGGGGTGTTGAAGAGTCCCACATCAAATAAAAAAGGGATAAGTAGTCTACTTACAAACTTGGGCAGTCCTCCCTTATGATCTAGCTTTTGGAATTGAGTTAAGCCTAAGATCTATTTCTTTACATCATGATCTACATTGAGTCATTTCGTCAAAATAGTAGGAATTAATGAGACATTTATCCTATCTTGTGTGATTTTACTTAATAAAATTGAAAGTTTAGATATGACACGTAATCCTAATTATAAAAACAAGATGGAATCGTAGTTCCAAAGAAATGAAAAATCCACATGAGTAACAATGATGTGCATGAGAGCAGAAAGTCCTCGGTTAGTCCAAACTCACAGGCAGTAAGTCTCCAAATATGGAGAAACCTAAACTGTTTCAATTAAGTTTAAGTATGATTTTGGACTTTATTTAGTGAGCAAATCATCATTAGTGTTGAATGAGGATGTATGAAGTTCAAAACAGATGTAAAATTAATGTTTCATGTGCTTCAAGTAAAGTAAATTCATATTTATGATGTTTTAGGTATACCGAAATCCAAATAATTACAAGGATGTTGTGATGATGATGTTGTTTACGATGGTTGTGTCCTTGTGTTTCGATATTTACACATGATACAATGATATTGTTATGATGCATTATGTTGTAGTATTGTGTATTGAGCTATTTTGGTAGAGTTAATTATGATGCCTTGAACAAACATACTTTTGTGTTATGGTGGCTAGCTAACAGGTTCAAAATTTTGAATTCGTTCTAAGAATAAATAAAAATTGATCGGTGTCTGGACGTATATGTTTTTAGCCATCTTATGCCACTCATTTATTACCTTTTCCTTTTGTTTTAAGTACATTTCGACAACTCTACACTTGAAATGTGTGTTTATTGTGTTAAGGTGATGACTTGATGAGAAGTTCATGTTTTGATGCGACAAGAGATGAAATACGACTTTGAAGTCTGAGTAGAAGTCAATTTGAAGCATTCGGGACAAGTTAAGAACCCGAGGGTCATGGGTACATGAAAAGAAGCCTAAACGTGAAGTATCACCGAACATAAAAGGACACCCCTATGGCCCCTAGGGAGGACATGCGTCGTGTCCATTTTAATTGGAAACAAAACTCGGAGCCAAAAAAATAAGAGGACACGCCGTGGCCCCTACCTAGGCCACACATCTTGTCCTCCTTATTTCTGCTTAGTCCAAGTCGATTTTGAACTTTATTTGGAGATCCAGCCCATGGTCAAATCCTAACACTACAAATGCAAATACTAAATATTTTTAAAGGAATTATTAAGTGAGGAAGTCATATTTAAGGGTTCTCAAAAGGGAGAAAAGATGGAGGCTCAAACGATAGCGGAAGCGTCATCGATCTTAAGCTTTCTTTGATCTATTTTCTTGTAATTACTTCTTAGGATTTTGGTGCTTCATGACTATGCTAGTTTGATACTTTGATTGATTATATTATTTATCATCATACTTTGGTTTAAGTAGTTTACTTACTCAATCATTCATTATTTATCTCTAAGATTAGCTAACATAGAGGGACTATCTACGTATCCGAATCAAGATCTCTGGTGAGGGGGTTTGGGTAGCAGAGGAGGTTGAGTATGGAAAGTTTAGTGCATCTAGGGATTCGCCCAAAGGTTGGTTAGCGGCTCTGACTAACTTATAATTAGTAAGTGACGTGCTAGTTATACACTTTTACTTAGGACGACTTGCTTATTCGATTAGAGGAGTCATAAATGCATCTTGATTATCAGAACGTGTATGGAAACATGGCGTTCGGTAATTAGGATAGGTGTCATAGTGTAGGATGCCCGTGCAACATGATATCAACCCTGCGATTAGTAAACTAAATTCATGATAATCAAATTCTCGCGGATAACTCAACAGGACCGTTAGCAATCATAACCCTAGGATCTCTTATTCCGTTGCACTCTTCTTGTTTTCTCTATTTGTTATTTTATTTTATCATGGTAGTTTAGTTAATTTACTCACTTCTTAGAATCGACTGAATAATTAAGCCGCAATAGTTTGATTTAGTAAATAGTTAAATCAGTCCTCGAGTGGAACAATACTCTACTTATCACTTTATTACTTTTCAGCCATGTATGCTTGCGTGTAGTTGGAACCGACCAAGTTTGTGGAGCCGTTGCTGGGAACTTAGAAGTTGACTGTTTATCTAGATTAGACTTTTACTTTTTGTTTATTCAAATTCTTTTTAATTTTTTTTATCTTTTATTATAGTATTTTGTTACTTCACTTTATATGGCATCATGGAACAAAAAATTTGTTGAATGTTGGAGGTGCTATTGTTGCAATCCTTATCTAGTTTTGTGGAGTTATTCCGAAGGAAGGTTGAGCACACAACCCCAACTCCTTGCGAGGAACATTTGTAGTGTATTTGGTGGTTGAAAATGCCATTGGAATGGTTGTCCTTATTCCCCTCCCCTGAGCCCCTATTATGACGATTTTCTTGTTGGTTGTGATGTTGAAAGGAGTAATATGTAACACCCCATACTTTCGGCCTAAGGTTTGACTCGTAAGATGGAGGTACAAGATAACCAATATGAGGAGTTTAGAAAGGTTTTTTAAACCTAATCAAGGCATAAGAAGAGTCATCCGAGAAAGTAAAGTCGGAAGCTACTCTACGGAGCATGTTTTTAACTGATTTTCCCAAAGAACTCACTTCAAGAGACTATAACCACCTCAATTAATTGGGAATTTGCAAAAGGTTCCTAATGAAAGTTGTAGCCCTTTGAAAGACCTTTCCATCCATATAAGGACCGGGCCGAGCGGAGCTTTATAGAAAAAAGTTACGCGCATTTTACTGGGCATTACGCAGTGTGGGCGGCCAAGCTTCAGGTGCGCGACCGTGCCGGGCAATGTTACTGCCTTTTCTGCGCAGTCAACTACACAGTTGGGCCTTCCAGTTACGCAGCCGCGCATCTGGGAAAGACGTTATAAAAAGCCCTAGATCGGACCTCACCTCCCAACCACGAAAAATTGCTCTATAGAGAAAAACTCTCAAGAACCCAACTTCCTCCAAGGTCTCTCCATCATCCAAGGTAAGATTTTGATATATAATATTGATGATTTTTTCATCTTAAGAAAAATCAATACCTCCTACTCATGCAATCCATAAATTTTCAAGAAAACCCTTCTCAAGGGTTCAAGTGAAGGAATTGGAGTTCTTCATCAAAAGTTAGGATTTTTCTTTGGGTTTTGAAGCTAATAAGCTAGGCAGGGATTCTATCTACATGTGGGAATATCGTTGTTCTTCCTCACACCACGTCCATTCATGTTTCCACGAATTCCTTATAAGTATTATGCCCTAGTTTCATGAAAAGCTTAAATGCTCTTATAGTTTAAATTACAAAACTTTGTATTTCGTTCATGTATATCATTCTAAGCATCATGAACTCATTATATAATCTAGGAATACTCATACATTGAGTTCTATGAGTCTTCAAGCATGTAACACGAAATGTATATGAACTACTATTGTTATATTCCATGAATCTTATGTCTCATGAAAACAATATTATGCATACATGTTATGAACTATATTTTAAATTATGTTTTGAAAACCATAGGCACAGCTAGCACCTATTATTCATGTTCATTTTTTTGGGAGTAGTACAGATTACCGAGAAGGCTCAGAAGCCTGAAGCTATGTCTGCTAGCATAGGATAAGGATCGCTCCGCACAGTTAGGACGATTCCTTCATGTTTCTTATTGCGGGTTGTTGTATGGATCCATTCATGTCATGTGCATGTCTCATACCCCGACAAGGTATGAGATGGCTCAGCTGGTCAGGTCAGAAGCCAGACGCCATGAACTCACATGGTGGATTACATATCGATTTTACTAACGCTCCGCCACACACACACACACACACACACACACACATGTATATATATACACACACACACACACACACTTAAAAATGTTTTACTTATGTTACAGCTTGATCATGCATATCATGGTCATGTCCGGAGTTTCGATTTCGATTCACAATTCTGACTTTACGGTATTCGATTCTTGTTTACAATGTACGATTCTGATTTCAATTTCAGATTACTTATGTATCCATGTTATTGATTTGGGGTGCCCATTCCCCAAGCACCCCACTTACAATTCTTTCTTTCAATTGCTTTACATATAAGTACAATGCCAGTGTACTTACATCCCTATTGCCCGGGACTACAGTTTGCGATGCATGTATTGATTTACAGGATGACGAATCTGCTTGTTAAGACTTCATCATATCAGCTATTTGGTGAGCCCCCCTTCCTTTAAGTCATTATCATTACTTTTCAGTAGTTGTGTCATATTAGACGAGTCGGTATCTTCCAGGGGCCTTGTCTAGTAGCGATCCCGGTATTTCGGACTCGTGTCGGAGGTTTCATAGACTAGTTAGTATATCATGTGCAGTATTCAGTTATGTTTAGACTTGTGGGCTACGCAACTATATTTTCAAACTATTTTTTGCACTTATGTTTAAAATAGTAATTTCGGTATTATTGTGATGACTTATGATTTATCCTGACTATTCATGTTAAAATTATATTTTGCATCAGTAAATGTCCCATGTTCATTCAGCCAGCCATATAGTTCGCTTGGTCACATGTAGTCAGGCACCGAGTACTGTGCTATGTCCAAGCCTAGGTTTGGGGCGTGATAAAGCTTGGTATCAGAACACTAGGTTCAAGTGTCCTATTGTCATGACCCAACTAGTGCGCCATGGCGGGTACCCGGAGCCGATTACCAAGCACCACTCATCATGCTATCTATCATACTCAACCTGGTCATATATCATTTTTAACATAAAACTTGTCATAAACCAATTTCCAAATCTCCCAAAATATGCATATATGCATAAGCCCACGAGGCTACAAAATGATGTACAAAATATACATTGAAGAAGTCTCATAACATCTACAACCCACACATAAGTATCGACGAGCCTCAAACTTAAGTACTGAAGTCATAAGGACAGGACAGGACCCCGCCACGCCCCAAATATGTACACAAAAGAATATACCAATAGGCTGCACCTCCAGAATAGTGGGGTGCTCCTGTACAACTGCTGATAAGGCTCCTAGGTATCCGGTCCGTCTCCCTGTGGGCATGAGAACAGCATCCATAAAAGAAAAAGGACGTCAATACGAACAATGTACTGAGTATGTAAAGCATGTATGTCAACATAATTAAGAAGTAAGAGAACATGAGATGAAGAGATAACCTGTGACTGATTGCCTCTTAAGGCGGAATCATGCATGCTAACTTTCATAATAAACAACATCATATCATGCAAATATATATATATATATATATAAACTATCCATCCACATAGGTACGGTAGGAGCATCATTGGCCTACGTCCGGGCCTCCCGCATCCAGGGTAAACATCTCAAGCCGCCCACTGGTGGTGTCTGCCCATGCCATATAGACATGGTGTAATCATCATAGCTGCCCCCTATGCCTGTCGTTGTGGTGACTGCCCGGCTAGCTAGGCACGGTGTAATCTGACATATACATAATCTAAAGCATGCATGAGAGCTCAAGTAAAAGCTGTAACACTATCGTAGTGACATACGGTCGGGAGCCTCTGATTACATTATGGAATTAATCCTCATCACTATGTTTCACCTTGAAGGAACTAATACCATGAGGTGAGATAACAACAAGAAGTAACATTAATGAAATCATAAGGGTAAGAATATCAAGCTCATTATAGCATCATTATCATCATCATTATCATGGAACATATCTCATCTCTATCTCATAAGAAGCTTTTAAGAATCTTTAACTTTCGTCTTTTGGGATGTAAGAAGTTAATGGAAGAATAAAAAGGAATCATAATACAGGAGTCATGCCTTTGAAAGAAGGGGACTAGCCTTACATACCTTTACGTCTCTACGAACGACTAAGCATTCTCCTTCCAAACTCACAACTCTACATTCAAGGGAATTCATACCAAGGTTAGATCATTAGAAACATGCCTAAGGCTAAGCTAAGGCGACTAAGAGCTAACGAAAATTGGGCAAAGATTTCCTTTGTTTCTACAACTTTCTCCATATAATATAACAACTCCCAAACATCAATAGCAACAACCATAATATCATAATCAATAACTTCTTCAAGTTAGACATCATTCAATTCTCACAATTCTCTTTCAAATCATCCACAACCATCACTACAATACAACAACATATTTGTTTTTCATATAATCCTCCCTCAACAGCATTAGCATCATTCATAACAAGATTATACTCATTTCATGCTAAGAATCATGACTCAGATGAACTTACTACTCAAAATACCATTTTTTTCCATATTTGAGCTCATATTCTACATTCTTCTCTAATCCAAGTCTTTCAACCACTCAATACCTCTAATAACATGAGATAAGTGTAAAACTAACCTTTGATTTTGTAGGAATGATCTTTGGATGAAGATACTCCACTTGAGAAGAACCCCAACTTCAACACAAAAGAGATTCTTGACTCCCACAAACCCTAGTGAGCATCCACACACTTAGTTCTACTAATTTTTGGTGTTTAATCTTTTCTTTCTCTAGGATATAAGCTAATATGGTGCATGGAATTTTCTAGAGGTCTCATGAAGTGTGGAGAAGGTGAGAAATAAGATAAATGAATTTTGGGTCCTCCTTATATAAAATTAAAAAGTTGCCCGTCAGGTGTTATACGGACACTTATATGGTCCGTATAACTTATACAGTACGTATAAGTGACCGTATAATATTTCCAGTGGAGGACACTTCTGCGACAGGCTATACGGTCCCTTATACGGATCGTATAAGTTATACGGACCGTATAAGTGGCCGTATAACTCATTTTTTTCGGAATTTTGCTCGTTGATTCGTTTGACCTCTAATCCTCGTGGAACCTTCTTGGCACTTGTATAATACTTCATTAACCATCTAAGGAGCCTCATAGATTATCCTCAAGACATTACGAACTCAACATTAGCTTGGTCGTTACAAAACCCTTCCGGACGCAACTTATACTTCACTTTCTTCGACCAACTTTCTCCTCTTGCCCCAAATGTCTTTGGAATCATAATTAGAATCATTAAGTATCCCTTATTACTTGTAGGGACATCACGTACACCTTGACTTGCTTTAGCCTATTCACCGCACGATAACACGGAATATCTGAGGTGTAACATTCTCCCCCCCCCCCCCAAAGAACATTCGTTCACGAATATTAAGTTCTCGGGGATTCTACAGAATTTTCACCAGAGTTTTCCCTGTAATAAGGTACTACCATCCTGTCACAACAACCCAAAATAACATCGCCTTACAGGGCCACAAGAATAACAGCAAGAAAATATGGCCACACACGATCAAAAGCATTAAAAGAAACCATTACATACCTTATGTCAATGGCGTCTCGTCTTGAATCTTTTCTGGGGGTAGAAACAAATGCGGATATTTTGACTTCATATCTTCTTCCGCTTCCCAAGTCATTTCCTCTCGGTTATTGTTCCTCCACAAGACCTGAACTGAGGCTACCTCTTTGTTTCTGAGTCTCCGCACTTGCCTATCTAGTATGGCAATGGGTACCTCTTCATAAGCCAACTTTTCGGTAGCTTGAACATCATCCACTGGTACGATTCTAGAAGGGTCTCCAACACATTTACGGAGCATCGACACATGGAAAACTGGGTGAACTGATTCAAGCTCTGGAGGTAAATCTAGTTTATAAGCCACTTGGCCCACCTTGTGTACAATCTTATAAGGCCCAATATACCGGGGATTGAGCTTGTCCTTTTTTTCGAATCTCATTACGCCTTTCATCGGTGATACTTTTAAGAACACCCAATCAGTGATTTGGAATTCCAGGTCTCATCGGCGGTTGTCCTTATAAGACTTTTGGTGACTTTGGGCTGTCAAGAATCAGTCGCTGATAAGCTTAATCTTTTCCATTGCTCGTTGAATTAATTCTGGACCTATCAGTTAGGTCTCTCCGACTTCAAACCATCCAATTGGCGATCTACTTTTCCTCCCATACAGAGCTTCATACGGAGCCATCTGGATGCTAGAATGATAACTGTTGTTATAGGCAAATTCAATGAGTGGCAAATGATTATCCCAATTGCCTCCGAAGTCCAATACACATGCCCGCAACATATCTTCCAAGGTCTGAATAGTGCGTTCAGCTTGTCCATCAGTCTGTGGATGAAATGCAGTGCTAAGTCTCACTTGAGTTCCCAAACCATCTTGAAAGGATTTCCAGAATTTAGCAGTAAATTGTGCTCCTCTATCTGTTATAATAGATGCTAGGACACCATGAAGTCGCAATATTTCTTTAAGATACAGCCTCACATAATCTTCTACTGAATATGTGGTTTTGATCGGAAGAAAATGGGTTGATTTCGTGAGCCTATCAACAATTACCCATATGGAGTCATACTTACGCCGAAAATGAGGTAAGCCTACAATAAAATCCATATTGATCACTTTCCATTTCCAGGCTGAAATTTCTATGGCTTGCAACAAGCCTCCTGGCTTTTGATGCTCAATTTTTAATTGTTGGCAATTTGGGCATTGAGCTACAAATTCTGCTATATCTTTCTTCATTCCATCCCACCAATACATTGACTTATGATCATTGTACATTTTTGTCGCTCCTGGGTGGATAGAATAACGGGAGTAATGAGCTTCTTCTAGAATCTTACAACATAGTCCTGCAACATCTTGAACGCATAGCCTGCCTCGGTACCTGAGAACTCCATCCGCAGAAACCTCAAATGGCGACTTCTCTTTCTGAGGAAGTATATCTCTATAGTGACTCAACTGGGGATCTTCATATTGGCGCCCTTTCACTTCTGTATCTAAGGATAAAACAGTTGGGTTTTAAACAGCAACTCCTGCACTGCCCAAGTTGATTAGACGAACTCCTAGGCTAGCTAACTGATGGAGCTCACAGACTAATTCTTTCTTCTCCGATTGAACATCACATAAACTACCCATGAATTTGCGGCTAAGAGCATCAGCCACTACATTTGCTTTTCCCGGATGATACAGTATACTCACATCATAGTCTTTCAATAGCTCTAACCATCGCCTCTGCCGTAAATTCAACTCCTTCTGCTTGAAAATATACTGGAGACTCTTATGATCTGTATAAATATCAACATGAATACCATACAAATAATTTCTCCATATCTTTAATGCATGAATAACCGCAGCTAATTCAAGATCGTGGGTCGGGTAGTTCTTCTCATATTTCCTCAACTGTCTGGAGGCATAGGCTATAACCTTCACGTGCTGTATCAACACGCAACCCAATCCGACACCGGAGGCATCACAATAGACAACATAACCTTCTTTCCCTTCTGGAAGCGTCAGGACTGGGGCTGAAATCAATCTATCTTTCAATTCCTGGAAACTGCGCTCACAAGCATCGGTCCATTGAAATTTTGCTAATTTATGAGTTAACTTCTTCAATGGTGCTGAAATAGAAGAAAACCCTTCCACAAATCTTCTATAGTAACCTGCCAATCCCAGAAAGCTACGGACATCTGAAGGCGTTATAGGCCTTGGCCAAGTCTTCACAGCCTCAATTTTCTGAGTATTCCCGAATGACGTCAGCTGAGATAATATGGCCCAGGATAGTCACAGAGTTCAACCAGAACTCGTATTTTTTAAAATTTATCATACAATTCACGAGTCCGAAGAATCCTGTCACGACCCAACCCCGTAGGCCATGACTAGTGCCCGAGCTGGACACTCGTATACACTTGTTATCTATAGTCATACACTACTAGCATGCACGTCTTGTTATAAGTATACGGACAAGACGTATGCATATCAAAGCTACCTAGCTCTGAAGAGTTACAACCTTTAACAGGTTAATACCGCACAAAAGCCGGCAAGGCCGTCATATATATATAGGGAACGTCCCAACAAAACATAAGCCGAGAAGGCTACCTTCATACACAAATGTACCATAATAAACATATATCTACGCGAGCCGGCAAGGCTGCCACTACAAATGGGTACGCCCCAAACACAAGTCATGTCCACACAATAAAACATCAACTACACATAGACCCACACATGTGACCACAGACCTCTGAGAGTGACAACGACATCATATGACGGGACAGGTCCCCGCCGTACCCTGAGCAACAACATATATACATATCAAAAGTCTATACCACGAAACTATGCTCCGGAACAAAGGAGCACTCTGAAATAGCTGAGTAGATATCCTAGGCTGGCGGATCTCCGAAACGAGCGTCTGCACCTGCGGGCATGAAACGCAGCCCCCCGAAGAAAGGGGGTCAGTACGGAATATGTACTGAGTATATAAAGCATGAACAAGTAAAGAGAATCGTATCTATGACAAGGTGGACAGGATTCAATGCAACAATCAGAGTTTCAAAACAAAACTTGCCTTTGGACATATTTCATCTGTATCGTTCTCACATCAATATCAATATAGTGTTTTATAATCAAAACTGCATAATCATTCTGTATATAACATATATAACGTGTCCCGACCCTTTAGTAAGGGACTCGGTATTTATAATCATAACATCATAAACATAAACATATTCGTGTCCCGGCCCTTTAGTAAGGGACTCGGTAATAAGAATATATGCCCTCCGGCCTCCATCTCCAAATCATCATATCATCATATCATCATCATCATCATATATATATATAACGTGTACCGGCCCTCTAGTGAGGGACTCGGTGAATGGTATAATAGTTGTGCGCACGAGAACGTACCCTGGCCCGGGACTCAGTGAACGATATAGCGGTAAGCACGAGCAGAATAATAAACAACCACATAAAAGTAAAACATCTTTGAGACTCAATGAATAGTAAACTAAATCAGTTCTCGGACATCAGGACACTAATCACATTAAATTCTTTTCAATTACTATCGTAAACTATATTAAGGAACGTTTCGAGATTCATGTACATGTATCACCCTAGCATGTTACATTTGATAAAAACTCAACATACCTATGCAATTCATTTTAAGAGAAAGAACTCCTATACGTTACATACAAGTCAATCATGTAATAGATAGCGAGATCATAACTCGACCATTCCAACATTTTCAACATTAAGGATGAATAACAATCACATGTCATACTAGGAGTTAGAGAGTGGAGTTACCCCGAGGCTCGGATTATATCTTACTTACGTCTAGAACATGCCAAAAAGAAGGAAGGAGTAGGCTTTACGTACCTTTAGCGTTTAGTCGTATAATAACTAGTACTTGCTGCCCAACAACACTTATCCTATATCAAGATATCAAGAGCTACAATTAGTTTACAAAGGATTTTAACACGCACTCTGACGCTCACAATCCCTTTCAACATTTAGACGACGTTTCGTTCGCATACAAACCAACTAGCGCTACAAGCTAACATTACTAATCATTCCTTCTTATACCATTCCAAACTTGTTTAACATGACTTAGGGGACTTTGGACAGCTTGTATATCATTCTATTCGGTCCCAACTCACGGCCAAACAGCCCATACAACAATACCATTTCACTTTTACTATATGTTCATAACAACATTCAACAACATTACTTCACTTCTAATACCCAAAACAGTCCACGGTTTTGGACTGCCTATACACCTCAACATGATTTGTTTCATTAACACCTTAATGCACATTTCAACATACATGCAATATACCACAATGTGCATAACAACAACAATCAAAACTTGGCACAAAATGTCCATAAACTCCCTAAAACAACCCCCTTACACGGTTTCAATGCCATCCCTACAACTCCATGATTTTCACTCATTTATCCACACTACAACACCTTCAATACATTTCCAATACATGTACAAGAAAACCAAACATAATTCCATTCAAATCTACAACACATGGCTCATTCAAACTTTAAGAAAATAGCCCAATTCTAACATGCATATCATAAACCAATTTCTACAATCTTGTTCAATTACATATGTTGACATACATTTATTTACCAACAATACATGCAAAATGGAACCACCTCTTGCTTCACCAAGCTCACGGCTCAACCTCAAATTCAACCACAACAACAATCCAACAACAACATGCATGAACTATACATTCAAATCTCCATACAACACAAGAACAATGATCATGCTTACCTTGCAATTTTGTCCTTCAAACTTGGCCGAATCTTTAACTCTATTGAATGCGACACCTCCTTGTCTCTTCCCAACAACTACTACACGTCCTTATACACTTGATGAGGAGTTAATTTGCTTGGAAAATCAATTTTTTTGGATCAATTTGGAGGAGGGTGTTCTCGGCCAGCTTGTAGCCGAGAGCCTCTCTCTCTATCACTAAATTTCTCCAACTTGCAATGTAGAAATGAAAGTTTAATTGAACTATGAATCAGCAATCCTCCTTATATATGCAGTCCACAAAGTTGACATGTGTCCCACCCAAGTTCTTAGCCAATAAGAGTTGGCCAAACCACAAGTGGGGCCCACACGGCCACTTAGGCTCACTAATGATGTAATTAAGTTCTTAATCTCACTTAGTCATCCAATCTTGGTTAATTAACCCTTATTCTCCAATAATGTTCTTATACCAAACGAAATCCATAGGCAACTTGTGCATAGAAATGAAATCGGGAGGTGAAAACCCTTACCGGGAACCCTAAAACCGCTTTGTCTTTAACTTGTCGCACTTAGCTTCATAATGTCCCTATGTAAAGATACGGGACATAACAAATCCCAACGACAATACGCAAATGATCTTCATGTTCTGCTTCTGATCGAGAATATACCAAAATGTCATCGATGAACATGATTACAAATACATCTAGGAAAGGCCTAAACACATTGTTCATCAAATTCATGAATACTGTCGGAGCGTTAGTCAAGCCAAACAACATTACCCGAAATTCATAATTACCATATCTAGTCCTGCAAGCCGTTTTCAGACTATCTTCTTCTCTAACTCTCACTTGATGATACCCCGATCTCAGTTCAATCTTGGAAAATCACTTAGCACCCTGCAGTTGATCAAACAAATCATCGATTCTTGGAAGCGGATATTTATTCTTTATCGTCACCTTGTTCAGCTGCCTATAGTCAATGTACATTCGTAAAGAACCATCTTTCTTTCTTACGAATAAGACAGGTGCTCCCTATGGCGATGAACTGGGTCTAATGAATCCCTTCTCGAGCAAATCTTTCAGTTGTACCTTTAGCTCTTTCAATTCTGCAGGAGCCATTCTGTAAGGTGGAATAGATATGGGTTTGGTGTCTGGCAACACAACGACGGTGAAATCAATTTCTCATTCCGGTGGAAGACCTGTAAGTTCATCTATAGAGACATCCGGAAACTCATTCACTACAGGGACGGATTGAAAAGTCGACGGCTTTTCTTTGATGTCATGAACTCGGACTAGATGATAAATATAGCCTTTACCAATCATCTTTCTTGCCTTGAGATAGGAAACAAACCTATATCTTAGAGACGCTATGTTACCTTTCCATTCAAGCACTGGTCCTCCTGGGAATTAGAATCGAACCATCTTTGTTCTACAGTCCACATTAGCATAACAAGAAGCTAACCAATCCTTACCCATAATAATATCAAAATCTAGCATTTCCAGCTCAATAAAATCTGCTTCAGTCTGCCAATCACATACAACAATCACACAATTTCTATATACTTATTTAGCTATTATCGGGTCACCAACAGGAGTGGATACCTCAAAAGGTCTTATTGGCTCAGGTTTCACCCCAATACGATCAGCAATATACGGAGTAACATACGACAAGGTACAACCCGAATCAATCAATGCATAGACATCATGAGAGAATATGGATAGTATACCTGTGACAACAATATCTACCCTACCATGACCTCGGGGCACACGGACGAAGAAGAACCGCCACCGATCCCGTGGGTCGGGCCCCGAGGACAATTACGCATCATATAACCTCGGCCACGAGGCATAACAAGAAGCCCTCAAAGAACACCGACCCGAATGTGATCTGACATCGCGGTACTGATAGTCTCCTCTGACTAGAATAACCTCCAAACTAAGGACCCAAAACTCTCGAACCCTGACCTGGCCCAGAATAAACGGGGCGATCAAATCTCCTGCCCATGAATCGAGGAAGTGCACTAGAAAATACCGTTGTCGCCGACCCCCTCTATACTCACTACCGACGCGGCATATCCGGCCCTCTTACTATGCCTCTCGTCCATATCACGCTCACCCCTTTGGTGTACGTCGTTGCTCTTTCTAGATTCTCGGCGCGGCTCAATACGTGGGATGTCCATCCCCTCCTCTAGTGAAGGTGTCAAGCAATCCTTGATCAAATGTGGCCCTAAGCTACTCACAAATCGATGTGTAACACCCTAATCTTGATCGGGGTGTGATGGGCACCGGGAGCCACCTTTGACGTACTTAAATTTTTTTTTTGAACCCCTAAGTCAAGTATATACAATACGATTACTAAAACATTCTTTTATTGCTTTTAAATCAAGTAAGGCATGTAGAACTTGTCGACTCCCGAAACCCACGACTTCCGGCTTCAAACAAGACTTCATGGCACGAAGAAGAACAAATGGAGTTTGCCAACGAACACCTTCTATAGCGGCGTGGGTTGGGCCCCCGACAGCTACCATTCATGAATAAATTACGCATCACAGATTATAATAGAGAACATAAAACACAACATGGGATGGTATAACCCACCATGACAAATATTATACAAGCCTTTACCTTTTGGAGTACATAACAAGCATCCGAGCCCGCCCCACAGTGTGTAAGCCCGGACACGCGGTGTGCGACCGAGGAGTAATCGAGTGCCCCTCTGCCATGCATACTAGCAAAAAAAAAAATCACGTAAATATCGGTAACCGCCCGACCACGTAGTCTCTGCCCGTCCATATAGACTAGAATCCCGCCTCCAAACTAAGGACCCAAAACTCTCGAAAAAAACATACTTTATAAAACGACGAGAGCCCAATCAAAAGCTATAACTTTAAACGTAAGGTCGATCAAATCATTATGGAATAACCATGGGCGCCTTGCCTCACCTTGAGGAACTAGTAATAAGCGAGACTATCAATGGAAAGTAACATCATGAGAAAACGTAGGATCGTGGGGGTCGTTTCTTATACTCTGGAACCTCGAATAATCATTATCCATAAATAGGATTTAGAAAATCAAGAAAATAGCTTCATATTCTCATGTCATCGCATTCCCCACATTCTCGTCATATTCTTCATGGACATTTTCTCATATCCATCGTCGTTGTCATCATAAAATCATAGTCGTCGTTTTTGTCATAGAAGCTATTAAAAACGTAAAACTTGGATTTGTAGAAAATGAATATTTTGAAAACGTTTACAACTTTTAAGAAGAAAAATCATGTTTTGGAATCATAATTTCTAACTTTTTAAAGTAGGAGCGTTATGGAAGCATTTGTTAAATCTCACGTATCATGCGAAAGAGAGGGGACGAGCTCACCCGCTTGCCTACGTCACGCCGAATTGTCCATGCTCTTCTAGTCTACATCCAAGACGATTAACGAAATTGTTAGGTCCATTATCATATGCCTCTCTTAATCCTTCAAATACATTTATTTATAATACGCCAAAATTTCGGCAGCATCTCCCCCGTAAATACACCGTCCCGAGAATATGGCTCAAACCAACATCTACAACAATCCGGAATTCAACCCGTTATCAATCCCACTCACTATTCAATTCAATCTAATGTCGCATAATCCATCGAATCAATCAACATACTATTTCATGAAACCTTCAACTTCAACAACTAAAATATTAAGCAAAATCATCTCACACAACTCGATGTACTTACACATTTCATGAACTTCAACCATTTCTGACATTATAGCCACCAACATGCTACATAAGATCAATCCATGCATACACAACATACGTACGGGCTAACACCAACAATCATACTTACAACTTCATAAAAATAACAATGTCACCTTCTTCCCTTACAAATTATGAACCACACCAATATTCTACGATTAACTATTCTCCACGAGTGTCACTCAACATTCCTACAATGAATATAAACTTCATCACAAGTCATTCAAACTTCATTTCCATCATGAAATCAACAATTATAACAACCAAACTACTAAATAAAAATTGATTCATTCTCTTCTATATTCAAAAACCTATCGCTCTCAACATCATACTTGCCATTCATTTTTAGACACCTCAACATGCATCACCCATAATACAAGAGTGGCAAATAGTGGCTAATGTTTTGTAAGGAATGCTCTACTTACTCCAACCACCATTTCATGTGCCAAATGCTTAGAATACTAGAAGAAATATATTTTTTGTGAGGCACAAATTTTTGGTGCATTTCTTCTTTCCTTGAAGATGTCCATATATATAATAATATGGCACATGATCATGCACATGCCTCCCTCTTTTCTTTTCTTTTTTTTTTTTTTTTCCAAATCTCTCTAGACTTTTCTTTCCTTTCTTCTTCTTTTTTTTTTCTAGAAATTTCCATGTCACAAAAGATGACTAATTCCCTTGATTTCTCATTACTCATCCATATATATATATAGCTCCTCCAATTAAATTATGACCACATGAGCATTTATTTTTCTAGATCCTCGGAAGACTAAAGTCTTGCCATCAACATCTTGGTCACATGCATAATTTGCTATAAAATATGCATTGTGCGCACATATCACACGGTCTTTGGCCTTTTCCAAGAATTTTCTTGATTTCTCCTTTCATGATTTTTCTAGAAAAAATTACCTTCTTGTCCCTAGGGTTCAAACTCATAAAAATCACGGAACATAGTCTTGTCCTTAATTCTCACCATTGTCACTAGGTCTCCCATATCGGCTCTATGGTCAGCCCGCAAAGACTATTCTCCCGAGCACTCATATTTCCTTGCTTTAGATTCAAAAACCTATCAGCTCGAGCCCTTCGAAATTCTGGTGGCAAATAGTGGCTAATAAAGGAATCTACAAATTCTTGCCAAACATCTTCCTGATTTTCCTTCCTGGCTGATGTCCAATTATTATACCGTCAAAAGGATGAATAGCCTCGGTCAACATCTCGTCTATAAAACATTGCGGGTCTTCATCCCGAAACACTCGGTGGAGGAACTAGATGTTATATCCCGTATTTTTATACGAAGGATTATTCGTAAGCTAATCGGTATAAGTCCAAGGACAATATTATTTATGGATATGGGACAAGGACTTTTAATTCCCGATTTTAATAAGTGCACGACTTGCTTGCAAATTTTAATTAGTGTAGAAATATTAGTGGAGATTAGAGATTAAATAAATCGAAGAAAATAAGTTTTGTCGAGGTTCGAAAGTTATTGATGAAATACGGTCCTAGCTATACTACGCCGTATTTTTGGACTAGGAAAATTTAATCATCCAACATGAGCAAATTTACCCGAGCCCGGAGAATTCGATCATATTCAAGGATGAAAAATCGAGAGCTCGGTGTACAAAGAGTTTGAGGTCCCGAAATAATTTAGGACTTAACAAGTGTGACCATGGTGATTGAGAATAATATTTTATGTGTACCAAGGGACTATGGACTAGTGCTATGCCACATGATTATGATAAGGAGTATATGAAACGTGTTAAAAGTGGTTCATGTTTAAGTGAATCGGGGTCAAGAAATTAATTATGTGTGTAATTGGGTAAATGAGAAGTATAGTGGAGGAATAAATTAATTTATTAGTAATGGATAAATATTAATGCAACACTTCCAGGTGGTACCATTTTAAGATCATTAGTGACTAAGCATTTAATTTATTAATGGTCAAGTGCTAAAATCTTTACTTCCACGTGTGACCTTGCAAACAAAGTCACATATGACTAATTGAATATGCAAGATCTGTTGGTGGACACGTAGTTTGGTAATGATGCAATACAAATCTGATATGAATAGGTTGTGTGGACCCCACGGTCACCAACAAGGAATAAATGGGATCTATCCTTTCTTTTTAGTGGCTTCTCATGAGAGAATGACTCATTAGGTGCAGCAATTAAATTGTATGTGGAGGAGGAGTGTATAAAAATTCTAATCAAAAGATATACTAAGTTCTACACACAAAAATACGTGGGAAAAGGCATAAGTTTTATGGCCACGTCGGTTTTGTCCGAATGATTGCAAAGCGGAGATTTCTTCGAAGTGAAGTGAGGTGGAAGAAGAGTACTTCTTTGCATATAAGGTAAGAAATCATCTCTCCTAGATGTATTTGATTTATCCAAGTCGTATCTACATGGCTAGATGAAAGAATTACGAAAACTATATCGGAAATTGGATAAATTGTTATTGTTATCGCGTGGGCTATTCGGTGATTGTTATGAGCTACTTTGTGGGCTGGAATATCATGGGGATTGGTTGTAGTTTTAGTTGTTGTTATTTTTGTTGCCGTTATACTATGTATATACGAAAATAAAGAAGTGTATACAAGCATTGATATACGAATGTATATTGGGCTATTTTGGAAGTGATTTAAGAATGGGTTTAATTCTAATTTGATATGAAATTGTTGGTATTGTTGTTGTTGGTATTTCGAATGATGTTTTGACTGAATTGGAATCTCGAGGATTGTTAAGTTTTCAGGGGAAATGCTGCCCGAATTTCGTTAAGTAATGTGCTAGCTTAGGCTTTGGATTTTGAGAGCGCTATAGTTAATACTTGATATCAATAATGTTGTTGTAGATTGGAAAGCCCGGGATCTGAGTTGTGGTTAGCTTGGAGCGGAGAAGGTATGTAAAGATATCCGTTCTTTCTTTTGGCATGTCTTAGACGTAATTGATGTACGATATGAGCTTTGGGGTAATTCCATTCCTAAGTCCCGAATGTGATTCATGATTCTTATTCACTTCTTGATGTTAGAACTCTTAGAGTAAGTTGAGCTACTGCCTCTCGAGTCTTCTATACGTTGGATAGAAGTTGATATGTAAAAGTTCTTATTCTTAAAGACACTCACAATGACTAATGTCCTTGACTTCCATAAGGTAATTTCGCATTATCTTGATACATGCCTATGATTCTTGAGGCTTTATTTGATATAGTTCATAATGATATTCAAAGAGTATCGAGTATGACTATCATGGGGGAGGACTTGACGCTTTTGTAGAATTCATATTTAAATAGACGGGGGGAGTTCCCCCCCCCGACCCAACTAGGGCCCGGGCTAGATACTTAACCCCCCGATTTCTCTTTACTGTGGGCCTTTAATTCTTATTTTGCCTTTTCAAAATTAATTTCTATCATAGCGGCATCATATAAAAAACATAAGCTTTGCTAACAATATACATCGGGGGATGTTGTAAATACAAAATATCCCCACCCTTGATTGTCACGAGCTCTAAAAACATCTATGATAAAGAGGGCGACGTGCCCGAATATACAAAAACAAGGCCAACAAGCGGCAGCACTTCAAGAACCTGGGAAACTCTGGGTCCTTCGTCGCCTGGGCATGAAAGCGGCGTCCCCGAAAAAGGGCGGGCGATAATGCCAAGTATGTAAGGCATAAATATAACATATGAAAACGGGAAAAAAAGTTTATAAAAAAACAATCGGGGGGGGTAAATAAAAAAGGGGTAGGCTGCATCTAGGCGCGGTATAATCATCCAATAGCGGCCGCCATATAGGCGGTGACATGCCCGGCCATATAGGCACGGGAACAACCGTATAACCGCCATAACTTAAGCATGCATAAGAGCCCAATTAAAAGTTATAACTTTATCGGAGTGACGTAAGGTCGGAATCCTCCGATTACATTATGGAACAATCGTGGTCGCTCCGAGCGAACCACATGGCTTGCTCACCTCGAGGGAACGAGTATTATAAGGTGAAACTATCAACAAGGAATAGTGTCGAAGGAAACATAGTATGGAATCATGGATATCATAGAAATTAATCCAACACTTTCATATCGTCATAACCATGGTAGGAACATATCTTCAACATATTCATCCTAGACATTTTCTCACGTTTTCCATCATCATTGCCATGACAATACCATATTCGTTGCTTAGTCATACGATCATTCTTATCGTACTCGTCATATACGTATTTTCTTCCCTAACATCCCCGTTAATATCTTCATAGAAATATTTTCATTAAAATAGTTACAACACCTATCGTTTAGTAAACGAAACAATTATGGCCCACCTCGGGTCAAATGAGGCGGGTTATCGTACATTGAAACGTTTTGTATTGAACTTACGTATAATACGTTTCATGACATTACTTATGAGAGTTTTAGGTAATCGGGTCTTATTTATGCAAGTTCTAGAGGCTTAGAAAGTTTTTCCAACACTTTGCACAGTTTCTAGTTCAATTCTGCTGAATGAATAGTAACCAATTTCAATCTTGGATTTCGAGGAAAGGAATGGTCCCCGAGGCCCGCGTCCAATCCTACTACGTCTAGGACATGCCAAGAAAGGAAGGTAAAGCCTTACATACCTCTTTTTGCTTCTTATGCCACTCCAAATTCAAGTCGCAAATCCGCTGCAATCTACAAGTTGGTCATGTTTACCAAACATGGTTAGTGCCTTTAGAATTGAATTCTCAAAATAATATTTGGCTATCGAAATTTCGCAAAGACTTCCCCTATAATTACACCATCCCACCAAGTTCCAATTGGCCAATTTCAATCATCAACAATCCCGGGAATTCAACCCGGCCAAACTAACAACAACAATGCCAATATTCATACTAACAATCTCAATGACCAAACCAAAGTACATTCTAACAATTTAATCAACATATTACTTTCTTCAAAACCTTCCAACTCTCATAATAACAATAACAACTTAATAATTTACACACTAACGACATCATGCTAACAACATTATATTCCATTCATGCAAGAACATCACCTTCCACTTACATAAACTTCCACCACAAGCTTCCAACTACTACAATTTCACTAAACTCCTTAGACTTTTATTTGCAACATAAAATCTAGCACACAACAACCAATATACTAAATAATGCTTGGCAACCAATCCTTCATGATTCACCATATATACACGGCCATACATATGATATACAACTCACGGCCAACACCTACATATACATATTCTTCTTGAATTTTCCATCTCCTTCCATGTATAACAACAACAACCAACACACAACATAAAGCTAACTCAATCTTCCATGCAACACACCACACACAACACACACACACACACACGGCCTAGCCCCACAAGCCACGGCCATACACACACATATTACCATTGCATGAATTTAATCTATTTTCATTCACCATAACATGCACAACATCCATGACATATAAAAAAGAATGAATTCTTACCTTTTTCCTCTAACCCTTTACTTGACTAGGATTCACAACTTGCATGAAGATATGTTTTTCTTGCTTCAAGAACCACTCTACTTTGCTTAGAACTCTTCAATGAATTGTTTGGCTAGAAGAGATAATTTTTTTTTTTATGAAAAATTCTCAAGATGGTTGTGGCATGGGAGTGGCCGAATGGCCCTTCTAGTTCCTCCTCTATTTCTCTTGTTCTATCTCTCTTGAAATTTCTAGAGAAATTTGGTGAATTAGGATGACTTAGTCATCTTTTAAATTAGTGAATTAAATCCCCACATGGGCTTGGCCCATGCCATGGCCGGTTGGGCTCTCTCTTTCTCTCTTAAAAAAATTCAAGCCCAATTATTTTTCTTCCATGCCAAATTGTGATTCATAAAACTATTTTTCCAAATTCCAAATTTACCCTTCGCCTTCCTTTGTATTTCTATGAGGCGTCGTGCGAATTTCCTTTTATGCCCTTAACCTTTCTTATTAATTCCACTTCCAAATTCTTCATAAGCCATTCACATGCTTAACAAAATGAAAATGTGGCCTTGCTTGTCGTTCTCCCGCGATTGTCTTGAATTATCCAATTGCACAAATATGCGGGATATAACATCCTCCCCCCCTTAGGAACATTCGTCCTCGAATGTTCGATTGGTCCCATAATGTATTACGATACTTCGGGGAGGTCTCCTTTGTAGCCATCTCGCACATCGCTTAACATATCCATTCTAGAAGTTCAGATAGCCCGGAGGCCGTAGATCACTTGACTTAGCTCCGAGCTCGGATTCTGAGTTAGTAAGTTCCCCTCCTTAAAACTTGAGTCGTCATAGTTCATTCTAGGTCTAACACGTTCTCCCCCCCTTAATTAAGAGGGTCTAGGTAGACCTATGCTCTTAAAATAATCATCGCCTTCCGCGATCTTCTATATGGCCTTTATAAGATACCTAACCGCTCCACATATCCTAATTTCCCTTTGGGTTGCCCTAATTTCACTTTCGTCTCTCATATATACATTTTTTTTTAATTACCATTCTAGCCTCCGTAATCACTAATACTTATCTTTTATCTATGTGTACGGCTACTTTTCGTTCGGAATTCTCAAATTCCTATTATGTTTAGCAACGCAAAGAACGGTGTACGATAAAGTAAAATCCAAGTCAACTAACACACGCGTATCATAGAAGAAATACCGAAGGTGTACCTGTGGCCGCGTCTGGGGAAGGGTCAGGATCCTGCCGTCCTGCCAACGCATATATGCGGTGCGGAGGACCGGCTGAGCTGGGTGACCCTCCTCTGCCTCGGCCACGGCCTGCTGGGGCCTGGGAAGTCTGTCCAGGAGGGTGCACGGATGAAAAAGAACTCGCCATTGACCCTGCGGGCTGGCCCCTGCCGCTACCAGCCGTAAACGGACATTCACGCATCAGGTGCCCAATTTGTCCGCAAACATAACATGCATCCGTGCCTTGACGACACGGACCCGAATGTAACTTTCTACATTGGCGGCATCGTGGAACTGGTCGTCTCTCCTGTCTGGAAGCTCCTTCAAACCGAGAACCCAAAATCCCCGAGTTCTGGTCTTGTCTCGAATAACTAGGGCGGTCAAATCCCTCATCTGCAAATCGAGGAGGTGCACTGGCTGCCGATTGGCTTGAATACCTGGAATACTGCTGGGCCTGCCCTCCCCCATACTCACTTCTGGTCCCGAAAGACCTGCCCCTTTTTCTAGAACTCCTATCCGAATAATGCTCCCTTTTTCCTAATTGATGTTGCTCCTCCAGGTTTTGGGCATGGGCTTGGATACGAGCAATGGTCATCCCATCCTGGAGTGAAGCCGTCAAACACTCCTTGATTAAGTGTGGCCCCAACCCACTCACGAATCGGTGTACATGATCCCCCATATCAGCTATCATGGCTGGGGCATACCTGGCTAACGAGTTGAAGCGGAGCCTATACTCCCTGACGCTCATATTCCCCTGTTTAAGGTTCAAAAACATATCAGCTCGAGCTCATCGAACCTCCGGCGGTAAGAAATGTCGCAGGAATGCCTCCGTGAACTCCTGCCAAACCGGGGGAGGGGCATTTGCTCCCCTCGATAATATCCAACTATTATACCACAAAACTGCTACATCCCGCAACCTGTACGATGCCAATTCCACTGACTCTGTATCTGAAGCGTGTATTATTCTCAGTGTCCTTAACATCTCATCTATGAAATTCTGCGGGTCTTCTTCTGGTTTCGAACCGTAGAACTCCGGAGGTTTCAAAGAAATAAAGTCGCGGGCCCTCGCACTTACCGCCCTATCTCCCGGGTCCGTATCTTGCCGCTGAGCCTGTGCGGCAACTATCTGGGTCAATAACTGGATGGCCTCTGCCACCTGCTGGCCCGGAGCTGCTGGCGGTGGGACTGGAGGTGCTGGGGCTGGAGCTTCATTATGTGACTCGCTTTCTTCTACTGCCGCTGGTAGCTCCCGTTCAATTCTGCCTCCAGCCACCCTCTTGCCCTTCTGGGCCCCCGTAGCTGTCCTCTTCATCGGCATTACTGAAATCATAACATAGAATTAAGGAAAGAGTATGGAAACTTGGTAGCATGGCTCTATCGCACGATCTAGAATACAAGGAAGGTCATATTTCCTAAATGCCCTGCAGCCCCCTGCCTATAAATGTGGCGCGCTACACACCCATAGACAGGACTCTACTGGACACGGCTCGTAGACAAACCCCTAGGACCGCCTGCTCTGATACCACTTCTGTCACGACCCAACTAGGGCCGCGACGGGTACCCGATACTTGTACCGAGCACCCCTTACCTCATATCGTACTCTTACTACTAAGTGGGCCATTTAAATACTTATTATTGCCATTTCATTAATTACTACTATCATAGCGGCATCATAGTAAAATACTTAAGTTTTGCTAACTTAATATACATCAGAGGGGATCGTCCGTAAATACAAAATATCCAACCATACATGATTGTCTACGAGCCTCTAAACAACATGCATATGATAACAGAGAGGGCTAAGTTATGCTGCGCCCAAAAATGTACACAAAGCAGTACCAACAAGCTGTGGCTCCGGAGCAACTGGAGCACTTCGATGAACCGCTGGAGAGCTCCTATGAGTCAGGTCCTTCAGTCTGCTTACCTGCGCGGCATGAAACGCAGCGTCCGCAAGAAGGGACGTCAGTACGATAATGTACCGAGTATGTAAGGCATAAATCATAGCATGATAACAGGAACGGAACAAGGACAGTAATACAAAGAAACAATACCAGAGATGCAAATACAAACATGGCTGTAGGGCGTCTGCCCCTGAGGGCGGAATCATGCATGCTTACCTTTATCTTTACATACGTACATACATAATCTGTCTTCATTATATAAGGCATCATAGCCCGTCTGAGTCACATAATATCATTAGCCCGCGTCCGGGCCTCCCGCGTCCGGGGTAATTATCTCGTGCCGCCCACTAGTGGTGGTCGTGCCTGGCCCTCCGGGACCAGTATATACATCGCAGCCCGCATAAGCGGTGACATGCCCGGCCATCTAGGCGCGGTATAATCATCCAATAGCGGCCGCCATAGCGGTGACATGCCCGGCCATATAGGCACGGTATAACTGCCATAACTTAAGCATGCATAAGAGCCCAATTAAAAGTTATAACTTTATCGGAGTGACGTAAGGTCGGAATCCTCCGATTACATTATGGAACAATCGTGGTCGCTTCGTCTCACCTTGAGGGAACGAGTATTATAAGGTGAAACTATCAACAAGGAATAGTGTCGAAGGAAACATAGTATGGAATCATGGATATCATAGAAATTAATCTAACACTTTCATATCGTCATAACCATGGTAGGAACATATCTTCAACATATTCATCCTAGACATTTTCTCACGTTTTCCATCATCATTGCCATGACAATACCATATTCGTTGCTTAGTCATACGATCATTCTTATCGTACTCGTCATATACGTATTTTCTTCCCTAACATCCCCGTTAATATCTTCATAGAAATATTTTCATTAAAATAGTTACAACACCTATCGTTTAGTAAACGAAACAATTATGGCCCACCTCGGGTCAAATGAGGCGGCGTACACAGTTTACGTATAATACGTTTCATGACATTACTTATGAGAGTTTTAGGGTAATCGGGTCTTATTTATGCAAGTTCTAGAGGCTTAGAAAGTTTTTCCAACACTTTGCACAGTTTCTAGTTCAATTCTGCTGAATGAATAGTAACCAATTTCAATCTTGGATTTCGAGGAAAGGAATGGTCCCCGAGGCCCGCGTCCAATCCTACTACGTCTAGGACATGCCAAGAAAGGAAGGTAAAGCCTTACATACCTCTTTTCGCTTCTTATGCCACTCCAAATTCAAGTCGCAAATCCGCCAGAATCTACAAGTTGGTCATGTTTACCAAACATGGTTAGTGCCTTTAGAATTGAATTCTCAAAATAATATTTGGCTATCGAAATTTCGGCAGCACTTCCCCTATAATTACACCATCCCACCAAGTTCCAATTGGCCAATTTCAATCATCAACAATCCCGGGAATTCAACCCGGCCAAACTAACAACAACAATGCCAATATTCATACTAACAATCTCAATGACCAAACCAAAGTACATTCTAACAATTTAATCAACATATTACTTTCTTCAAAACCTTCCAACTCTCATAATAACAATAACAACTTAATAATTTACACACTAACGACATCATGCTAACAACATTATATTCCATTCATGCAAGAACATCACCTTCCACTTACATAAACTTCCACCACAAGCTTCCAACTACTACAATTTCACTAAACTCCTTAGACTTTTATTTGCAACATAAAATCTAGCACACAACAACCAATATACTAAATAATGCTTGGCAACCAATCCTTCATGATTCACCATATATACACGGCCATACATATGATATACAACTCACGGCCAACACCTACATATACATATTCTTCTTGAATTTTCCATCTCCTTCCATGTATAACAACAACAACCAACACACAACATAAAGCTAACTCAATCTTCCATGCAACACACCACACACCACACACAACACACACACACACACGGCCTAGCCCCACAAGCCACGGCCATACACACACATATTACCATTGCATGAATTTAATCTATTTTCATTCACCATAACATGCACAACATCCATGACATATAAAAAAGAATGAATTCTTACCTTTTTCCTCTAACCCTTTACTTGACTAGGATTCACAACTTGCATGAAGATATGTTTTTCTTGCTTCAAGAACCACTCTACTTTGCTTAGAACTCTTCAATGAATTGTTTGGCTAGAAGAGATAATTTTTTTTTTTATGAAAAATTCTCAAGATGGTTGTGGCATGGGAGTGGCCGAATGGCCCTTCTAGTTCCTCCTCTATTTCTCTTGTTCTATCTCTCTTGAAATTTCTAGAGAAATTTGGTGAATTAGGATGACTTAGTCATCTTTTAAATTAGTGAATTAAATCCCCACATGGGCTTGGCCCATGCCATGGCAGTTGGGCTCTCTCTTTCTCTCTTAAAAAAATTCAAGCCCAATTATTTTTCTTCCATGCCAAATTGTGATTCATAAAACTATTTTTCCAAATTCCAAATTTACCCTTCGCCTTCCTTTGTATTTCTATGAGGCGTCGTGCGAATTTCCCTTTTATGCCCTTAACCTTTCTTATTAATTCCACTTCCAAATTCTTCATAAGCCATTCACATGCTTAACAAAATGAAAATGTGGCCTTGCTTGTCGTTCTCCCGCGATTGTCTTGAATTATCCAATTGCACAAATATGCGGGATATAACACAAACCCTCAGGAAGGACTTTTCGTCATCGGGAATGGTGTCAGCAACTTCAACTACCCCATGCTTGTCTTTAAGACCAAGCCCATCATCATCCCATAGTGGGTTACTAAATACCTTGTAATCTCCAAAGGACACTACATTTGCAACATTACCAAACTTCCCACTAGGTACATGACTATTCACATGATCAATTTCATCAATATCGTCACTAAATTGAGGCTCATTAAGCACATCACAAAGTTTCTCAAATAGTGGATTATCATACCAATCAAATTGATCAAAAGAAGTATCTACACTAGTTGGACACAAATCGATCTTGCTGGAAGAATCAATTCGGTCATCGCTAGGATCAACTAGTGGGTGTCCTAACATTTCACATGACAATGTACTAACATGCATATCAAGAGGATCAACACTAGGTGGACACAACTTGAACTCAAGAGAAGAGTCAAGATAGTCATCAATAGGATCAACTAGTGTTGGATCACCCATATCAAACACATTGTCAATTGTCGCAATTGCACTAAGCTCATCACAAGGCAATGACTCATTAGGATCAATTAAGGAAAAGCTATCAATTACACTCACTTCGACAACATGATCAATCACATCATTTGTGGTGTTAAGATTAGCTATTTTACAGTGAAGTTCACATTCATCTCCTTTGCCTGGGGTTTCAACTTTAAGGCTCGTTTGCTCCTTCAAAAAGCTCTCAATCACCTCAAGAACCTTCAAAGGTTAAGGGTCATCATTATGTTTGCTTCCGAGAATACCTGCACTACCATTAAGACCACTAGAAAAGAAAGAAAAGTCACAAGGGTTAGATAAAGGTTGTGACAACTCCCTCACATCACTGCTCACATCCTCTCCTTTTTCCTATCTAGAGTTGTCACTTTTCACTCCCTTACTCCTCTCAATCTTTTCTCTCACAGTTTGTTGGACCTTGTGTACTTGTTCTTGCATTTGGAGAACTAGCTCTGTCATTTCCTTGAGGTTTTGTTCTGCCCCTTTTATATTATCTCCTATGCAATTGAAGTCTTCTCTTATCTCCTTGAACCCACCACTTGTTCTTGTTTCTTCTTTGGGTTCATTCCTCGATTGAGGCCCCTCATTCCTCCTACTTCCTTCACCTATCGTCACTCCTCTCCTACATTTCATAACATAACCACCTTGAGAACATGGTAACCACGGATTAGGATAAGAGTAATGATTCATTGTATTCCTTGGAGTAGGATAAGATGTCGGATTTGAGTACCCGCCATAATAATTTCCATGGCCAAAATGATGGCCACCTCCCCTCAACACTTCTCTTCTCCTACCTTGCATATCATACCCATATTGGGAATTTGGTGCCTCCGGATTAGGGTAGGAATTATATGCCCTTGTGTTTCTTGAAGGAGGACATGTATACTCTCTTCTCATTTTAGGCGGACTCCTACTCGGCCTAATCCACACACTTATACCTTTTTGCTTGGAAGAGGAAGTATCACAAGCCGATGTATGTGAATATCTACTAGAAGATCCCACATAAGAGTTTTGTTCAATCCTATTATCTTCACAAGTATATTCACCACAAAGTGCATAGCCATTAGGCTCATAATCACCACATTCTTGCAAGTTCTTATCAAGTGGTTCATATCGAAAGTGTGAGGAATGAGCATACCTCAACTCACCTCTATGTCCATGGCGTGTAGAATGAGACTCTTCATGATCGTATCCACCATAGGACCCTTCTTCATACTCATCTATTGCTTCTCCTTCATAAGCCTCATGAGGTGTTGCCTCACAATTACCCTCGGAGTAGTATTCTTCACCCTCGTACAAGTTATGATCATATCGACCACGTTTCTCATACGACTCATGAGCACCGTCACCATTATATTCATTGTAAGAATAGTGACGCTCATATCCCATGTCATCTCCCTCATAGCCTCCGTCACCCTCATAGTCATACCCTCAATTGCTAGAGGCATAACCCTCAAAATCATCTCTACAAGACTCGGAAGCTATGGATGACATCTTTATCTCTCCTTCTCCTTGTTATATCCCGTATTTTGTACATCGGGACAATCTGAGTTAACCATGATAAGTTAAGGACAAGACTATTCCGGAAGGCGAAGTAGAGACTTTTAACTACGACTTTGTTTTAAGACATAAGTTGCTTATGATTTTAATGGCATGGAATATTAAGAAAAAATTTGGGGTTAAAAGTGAATATTGAAAAGTTAAAAATCCATGAAATAAAAATGGCCAAGTGGCCGGCCACATGGGTGTGGGCCATGGGCCACATGGATATTTTATATGTGATTAGAAGATGACTAATTAAATCATCTTCATCATTCTCACCCTTAGAAAATTCAAGAAACTTGGAGAGAAAAGAAAGAAGGCCGTTCGGCCATGGTGGTCAAAAAATTGAAGCCCACAAATAGTGATAAAAAAAATATTTTCTTCTAGTATTCCAACCAATTGGAAGGTCCTTATTAGCGTGCTTAAAAATTGACAATCATGTTGTTGCTTCATAATTTAAACTCACGTTGACAGTATTATATTTCGTATTTTTGTACGTCGGATTATTCGCAAGCTGAGGTGGGGCCCACACATTGAGATTTTTTTGGGACATACGATAATTTATATGAATCACATATATAAAGTTAAACATAACTCAAGAAGGACCCTTGAGCCAAATCAAAGTGGAAGTCCTCCAAACAAATATTTTTAAGTAACGTTTTCGGGTGATCTGACTTCGAGGGGCAGAAACGGTATTACAAGTTTGGAATTTGGAAAAATACCAAAGATAGAAGTTGTAGATAATTGAATTATTTTTCCAACCATAGGTTGTGGGCCCACAGGTGACATCGGGATAAGAAGATATTGACGTTTTAAGATGGAAAGGTCAGTGGGCTAGGCCCAAACCGGGCCCAATCGGGTTAGGCCCATGACCCATGCCTATTTAAGTGAAATTTCAGCCCTTTCCTCTCATTTTTTAGACCAAGAACACCAGAAAATTCTGGAAAGAGAGAGAGAAGATCCTTGGAGAGAAGAAAAATCAATTTTGACCGAATTCTGAGCCCCGAATTCCGAAGCCCATGAAGAGAAAAGTGCTGTACGCTGCGTTGTCTTCAATTTGAGCTAAAAATCAACCAAGGAGAAGAGTGATAACATGGGTCCTGCATTCTTAAGGTATGAATATGGTTCCTTTTCATTGTTAACGAGTTTATTTAGAATTTTAACGGATTAGCACGGAGGGAATAGCATGATAAATTCGTTTGTTGGTGTTGTGAATTATGGAAGGAGATTTGAAGAGAATTTTGGATGAAAATAAATGTATTTAACTTGTAAAATGTGAAGGTCAAGCAGTTATTGATGTTGTTCATATGAATTTCGACTCCTTTACGGAAGTAAAATTATTAAATAGTTATATCACAAATTTGGTTGGTTGAGAAATTTAGAAAACAGTGTACGGGCTATTTTATGGCATACGTCGGTATTGGAAATGATGTTAATACTATTGGTATTGTTGTTGATGTTGTTGGTTACTGAATTGAGAATTCGGGCTAGGCATATAAACGGGGAAAATTTCGCTAGTTGCAAGATCATTTTTCAAAAAATTATTTTAATGTGCAAGTAGTTTATGAATATTATTAATGTGAAAATATTGAGAAAGGTCAAGGGCAAAAAGAAAAATTCACAAAGTGGTTCATGGTAATATTGAGGAAGGTTAGGGATGAAGATTATGTTATATGAGCATAATATATATATATATATATATATATATATATATATATATATATGATTTTGATGTTGTTGTAGATTTTGGGGTGGGGCAACATGTCGACTTTATAAAAGATATATGGATATATGGGTAGTGCATTAGGGAGCGGACAAAGGTATGTAAAAGGATGATTTAAAGATACTTTTCGGATCTTTTGGCATGTCTTAGACGGGATTAAGGAATATTGACATGGTTTGTGCCACCATTCGGGATCAAACGTAACTCCATTAAGCTTAAGTTCCGCGGGCCCCACGAGCATGTTATGATTCTTATTTCTTTTCAGAAATTAACGTTCCTAGACATTCTTAATATTCAAGAATTTGACAAGGACTATGGTCCTTAAAAAAGTCTTTTCTTCATGTATGATTGAATTTCAATGTTGCAAAAGTGTTGTGTTAATTTTGTTTTATGGGCTTAAAAGATCCTATGGATCTATAAATGCATCTAACGTTGGTGTGTTGAAGATTATATTCTTTCATAGAAAGTGTATTTCGTTGTTGTATGTTGAGAAAAAAAAAACATCGGGGATTGTTTATGGATATGTCCGAAAATGATCCTATAACGTTGCTAATGACTCTAATTCTTTCATGGGCGGGCCCATTGGTTTGATTCTATATCCGTGGTCCCGAATTTGGAGAGGCGTAATCGCGGAAAAGGTATTTTTCCTTTGTATAGTCCTAACGACTTTTTTTGAGTAGATACTTAATATGATTTCCGTTTTTTAACTCTCGGAACGCCGACTACTTACTTATCCATTGAGTCCCACAATTCCCGAGACCCTTCTCGTAATGATGATGTGTGTGCATATGGTTTCTCACTATACTTTGTTGTGCAATAGTGTTCCTAATATGATTATTGCAAAAAATGCCTCGTAGGATATGTCTTTCACCTATGTCGGAGTCCTCGGAGCTTTCGGAGTACGTATTCGTGCACACTCTTAACATTGCATTGTTCATATGGTCGTAAATTTTCCTAACTCGGACTAATTTGAGACGCGTTTGTAGTTCACTAATAATTTTAAAAGAACTATATATATATGATGATATTTTATTATTTAGATGATGTGATGACATGATGATGTGATGATATGGGGACGGCGGCATGTCACGGGCATGCCCCGATGGCATGTGATGATTCTATTCACCGAGTCCCTCACTAGAGGGCCGGGTATATATATATATATATATATATATATATATATATATATATATATATATATATATGATGACATGATGCATATAATGACATGATGCTATGATGATTACTTCACCGAGTCCCTCGCTAGAGGGGGCCGGGTTGAATTCGGTATATATATATATGTACATGTATATGATGATTTTACTTACCGCGTTCCTCACTAGAGGGCCGGGGCACGTTATATCTATGCATATGTACAAGATAATTTTCTAATTATGTTTCTCAGTTTCATAATGAATTTGATATGATATTGACACGCATGATTTATGTTTCAAGGCAAACCTCGCTGATTTTCCTATACTTCTTATCTCGGTATGATTTTGTTGACATGATGTGTGTTTCATGCTTTACATGCTCGGTACATATTCCATGATGCTATGATGATTACTTCACCGACCCCCTTTCTATATATATATGTCGGGGTTCCTCACTAGAGGGGCCGGGGCACGTTATATCTATGCATATGCGTTTTCCTAATTATGTTTCTCGCCACGCGATTTATGTGTATGCGGATGAGTAGGAGATGTTCCGGTTGGATTGGCGAGCCCCATTTCTTCCCGGAGTCCCCATTTCTTCCCGGAGTGCTGTCGAGTTAGAGTATCTGTGTTGTGGTATCTTGGGTTATGTTAGAGACTTTGCAGACAGAGTCGAGTGTATGATATGTCAGTTTTGTAAACGGCTTATGTTTACCGATTTTACCTGATTTGAGAAAGATGAATAGTATGTTGTTCTTGAAAAACTTTCTTTATGCATTCCTTTCATGATATAAGGGCCCAGTAAGATTGTGTGTATCACGAGAATCACCGGTTTCGCTCGGCCATAAGTAAGGGTCGGGTGCCCATCATGCCCTATCGGAAATTAGGGTGTGACAAATTGGTATCAGAGCAGTTTGTCCTAGGGGTTGTCTGCAAAGTCGTGTCCAGTAGAGTCCTGTTTATGGTGTGAAGCGCGCCACATTTATAAACGGGAGGCTACGGGGCATATAGGATGGTTACTCTTCTTTCACATCTTAGATCGTGCCATAGAGCCAAGTCATAGGAAATGAGATTCCTTACCCTGACCTTTGATTTCAGCAGAAGAATGGCATCGACAGAAGAAAGTGATTAGCGATATTGGAAGTTACAAAGCGCACAGGTAAGCAAAGGTATATGTCGGGTAAGGTATTGAAGTACGATCGAAATGTAAAGTTGAACACTAAAAAGGAAAGTAAACAGGAAAGTGTAACAGGTGCAGTTTGAGTGGGGCATACGAGGTATGTTCATCATTTTCGTACTGTTGTTGATATTGGAAGCCCTGTGAGGCTGTGATATGATATGATATGCATATATGTATCTTGGCTCTGTGAGGCACTGTTGGTATTTCCTGCGTACAGGTTTTGAGATAGTAAGAAATGTAGAGGAAACTCTGTCAAAATTTTCTCAAAAATAAAAAGAGAATGAGATATAGGTTTGTAATACGACTTGAAAGGTCGTGCCGATAGTAATGGTGAGATCTGGCTAAGCTACGAGTATGGGTGACATCGAAAAAGAAGTTAAGTACTAAATTGAGGATAAGAATAATTAGAAGGTCGATATCGATATGACAAAAGAAATTGGAAAGGGCTTGTGATGCTAAGAGATGATTTAGAAAAGGCTGGCAAACCTTGATAGAGAGTTATTTAAGGTACCGACTGGATTGATAAGCAGGGATGAATTATGACGAGCTTATGATTAAAAGAAGTAATAGTATGATTAAGACAAGGGTACGGAGGGAAAGAAGTGTGACGGGTATGAGTGTGTTGATAGGACAGCCTGTGAGATATTAAGGATAAGTTTGACCAGAAAGGGTGAGAAGTTAGGAAGTGTTACACTATGGGATCGAATACGAACAGGACATAATAAGGATTGTTACGAAAATGAGTAAAGCTTGGTGAGAAAGTGGCCAAAGCTATGATGTGATCTATGTAGCTAGAGTGTAAAGGTAAGTGTGAAACGGAAAAGCGAGCTATAGAACGAATAAGGAAGGCTTATTAAGTTTTGTATGGGAAGTTAGAATAGAGGACATATGGTCACGGAAATGACGGCGAGTGTAAGAAAAGAAAGGGAAATTGGAAGAAGGAAATAAGAAGAAAGCGAGATAACGATTAGCAATAGGTCATGACATGTGTAGCCAAGGATACGAGTACTATAAGTGACGGACCGTGAAAGACTCGGTTACGAAAAGGATGAGGAACGAGGTAAAAGGAGAGAGCGAGAAATCAAGGCCGATAACCAAGTATTTATAAGTAACGGCGATCAAGGTGTGTTCATCACCATTAGGAACACGGAAGTCTAAGACGGAAGATAGTTGTACCCACAGGTGAAAAGTGAATATTTAGGATTGAAAGAGGGCTAAAATAGTAATTGTGTTATGGGAGCGTTCGTGTCACGACCCAGCCCCGTAGGTCGTGACTAGCGCCCGAACTGGGCACCAGTACGCACCAAAAACCAAAAATAGTAACTCAAGTATTTAGAAAAATTTGGGCAGAGTTTCCTCTGTTTTTCTTACTAGCCAAAATTAACCTGCATGCAGAAAATACCAACAAAGGCCACACAGGGCCAACATATCCATATACACATATATAGGCGAGCCGGCAAGGCTGCCGTGGCGGGTGAGCCGCCCAGAACATATCACACATACATATACTGTACAGACATAGCCATAACCCACGTACATATCCACAGGCCTCTAAACAGAATAACGAAATCATATGACGGGACAGGGCCCCGTCGTACCCCTGAATAATAATATACATATACATCAGAAGATAATATATACCAAAATGTATGAGCCCCGGAAGAAGGAGCACTCCCAGAAAGCAGAATAGATGGCCTAGGCAGGTGGATCCTCAAACTGGGCGTCAGTACCTGCGGGCATGAAACGCAGCCCCCGAAGATAAATATGTAAAGCAGGATTACAGAAACATAATAACAAATCACAGAAAATAAATATGATTTACAAAATATCAAAATATTTGTCAAAAATTAAAATCATGCAAAGGCTCTTAGAACGATGGTTGCCCGCTGTCGATGGCGCCATACCACGACGCATCACACCGAAAGTTTCATATCTCCGTAACCCGACATATCCCCGTAACACATCATAGCCAACCATAACACCAT
>NW_026714531.1:0-20631 GCF_029784015.1 Lycium ferocissimum | reverse complement strand
AAGAATAAATACCCCTTTCCGAAAATTTGATGATTTGTGCCCAAACGGTGCCAAGTGTTTTCCAAGATGATCCGAGATCGTGTACTCAAGTAAGAGTTAGAGAAAAGATATTCCAAAACGTACTTTCGTAATCCGATACTACTATGAATTTCGGGTTATATCGTCAGTTTCAATTAATGTCTTAGCATTCATGAATTTGATGAATAATGTGTTTAGGCCTTTCCTAGACCTATTTGTAATCGTGTTCATCAATGACATTCTGGTATATTCTCGTGGAAGCAGAGCATGCAGATCATCTACGTACCATCCTTAGAATTCTTCGGACTCAAGAATTATATGCAAAATTTTTAAAATGTTAATTCTAGTTGAATTTCAGCAACTTTCTCGGGCCATATTATCTCGGCCGACGGCATTCGGCTGATACCGTAAATTGAAGTCAAAGACTTGGCCGAGGCCTACAACACCCATAAAGGTCCATAGCTTTTTGAGTTTAGCAGGTTATTATAGAAGAATTAGGGAAGGATTTTCTTCTATTTCGGCCCCATTAACGAAGGTAACTCAGAATCAACAAAATTTCAATGGACCGATGCTTGTGAGCGCAGTTTCCAGGGATTTAAATATAGATTAACTTCAGCCCCAATCCTGACGCTTCCAGAAGGGTCAGAAGGTTATGTTGTTTATTGTGATGCCTCCGGTGTTGGATTGGGTTGCGTGTTGATGCAGCATGGGAAGGTTATAGCGTATGCCTCTAGACAGTTGAGAAAATATGAGAAGAACTACCCAACCCATGATCTTGAATTAGCGGCGGTTATTCATGCTTTAAAGATATGGAGACATTATTTGTATAGTGTTCATGTTGATATTGTAGAGATCATAAGAGCCTCCAGTATATTTTCAAGCAGAAGGAGTTGAATCTTTGGCAGAGGCGATGGTTGGAGCTATTGAAAGAATATGATGTGAGTATACTATATTATCCGGGAAAAGCAAATGTGGTGGCCGATGCTCTTAGCCGCAAATCCATTATGTGACATTTAATAGGAGAAAAAATAATTAGTCCATGAGCTCCACCAGTTAGCTAACCTAGGAGTCCGCTTAATTGACTCGAGCAATGCAAGAGTTGTGGTTCATAATCCGTCTGTTTCATTCCTGGACACGAAAGTGAAAAGGTGCCAATACGAAGATCCCCAGTTGGGTCACTATAGAGATACACTTCCTTAGAAAGAAAAGTCCCCATTTGAGATTTCGGCATATGGGATTCTCAGGTACCGAGGGCAGTTATGTGTTCCGGATGTTGAGGACTACGTCGTCGGATTCGGAAAGTTCTTACTCCGTTAATCTATTCACCCAGGAGAAACCAAGATTTACCATGATCTTAAGTTAATGTATTGGTGGGATGGAATGAAGAAAGATATAGCAAAATTTGTAGCTCAATGCCCAAATTGCCAACAAGTAAAAATCGAGAATCAAAAGCCAGGAGAATTGTTACAAGCTATGGAAATTCCAACCTAGAAATGGGAGGTGATCAATATGGATTTTACTGTAGGTTTACCTCGTTCTTGGCACAAGTATGATTCCATATGGGTAATCGTGGAACACTGCCACAAAATCGAATTTCATTTTCTTCTCGGGGTCGAACTACGTACTCGGCGAAGATTATGCAAAGTTGTATCTTCAAGAGATAGTGCGACTTCATGGTGTACCAGCATCCATTATCACAGATAGAGGGGCACAATTTACAGCTAAATTCTGGAAGTCTTTTCAGGAAGGCTTGGTAACTCAAGTGAGACTCAGCACAGCATTTCATGCACAGACCGATAGACAAGCCGAACGCACTATTCAGACCCTGGAAGATATGTTGCGGGCATGTGTATTGGACTTCGGAGGCAATTGGGATGATTATTTGCCACTTATTGAATTTACCTACAACAATAGTTATCATTCTAGCATCCAGATAGCTTTGTATGAAGCTCTGTATGGAAGGAAATGTAGTTCGCCAATTGGATGGTTTGAAGTCAGAGAGACCCAACTGATAGGTCCAGAATTGATTCAACAAGCGATGGAAAAGGTCAAGTTTATCCGAGACCGATTGTTGACAGCTCAAAGTCGCCAAAAGTCTGATGCGGATAATCACCGATAGAACTTGGAATTCCAAATTAATGATTGGGTGTTCTTAAAAGTATCGGCGATGAAAGGTGTAATGAGATTCGGCAAGAAGGACAAACTTAGTCCACGGTATATCGAACCTTATAAGATTGTACGCAAGGTGGGCCAAATAGCTTATGAGCTAGATCTACCTCTAGAACTGGAGTCAGTTCGTCCAGTTTTTCACGTGTCAATGCTCCGTAAATGTATTGGAGATCCTTCCAGAGTCGTACCTATAAAGGATGTTCAAATCACTGAAAAGTTAGCTTATGAAGAAGTGCCTATGGATATACTAGATAGGCAAGTGCGAAGACTCAGGAGTAAAGATGTCGCCTCGGTTAAGGTTCTATGGAGAAATAACAACAGAGAAGAGATGACTTGGGAAGCAGAAGAGGATATGAAGATCAGATAGCCACATTTATTTCCACCCCCAAAAGAGATTCAAGACGAGACGCCATTATCCCTAGGTATGAAATGCTTGTTTTATTGCTTTTGGGTCGTGTGTGGCCATGTTTTTTGGCTGTGTGTTATTATGGCACTGTGTGACGATGTTATTTTGGACTGTTGTGGCAGGATGGTAGTGCCATATTACAGGGAAAACTCTTGCAAAATTTCTGTAGAATCCCCCGAGAACTTAATGTCACAACCCAAATCGGAGGACCGCAACTGACACCCAGGACCCTACTCGGCTGAGTGCCATACTGTCATTCTATTCATAAGTCAAAATCTTATGTGAACCTTTAAATTATGAAATGACGCTTCCGTCAAGTAAAACATGAAAAACCTTTTTAATAAAACTGTTTCGTCAAGTGAGGGACTTATCCCTTATCATTAATTCAAATAAAACCTTTGGTCATAATAAAATATTTAAAACAATGCATATGAACATGTCGACCTACATGGCTGCTTTACACAACAGTCGACATCTCGACGTACTATCCACAGGACACTGTCTGCAGAAGTCTCTAACATACACGAGATACCATAACATAAGTACTCGACTTTAAGAACCACGAACTGAGATGGAGCTTACCAATCCAGCTGATAGCCTGGGAACATCCTATAGCCAATGTCTTCTACTCATCTGTCTGCACCTGTGTGGCATGGAACACAGCGCCCCCAGTCAAAGGGAAGTCAGTACGAACAATGTACCGAGTATGTAAGGCTCAACTGAAACAATATATCCCGACTCGGATGATAAAATAGTAACATACTCAATCTGTACCTGTAACCAACTCTGATAAATATGTATGTGCATATGAACTTTTAATGCAGCATGAGTATATATATATTGTATGCCTTCGCCCTGCTCGCAGCCCCTTCGGGCATAATAGTAGAATGGCCCCTTCGGGCATCATATATATAATGTATGCCTTCGCCCTGCTCGCAGCCCCTTCGGGCATAATAGCAGAATGGCCCCTTCGGGCATCAAAATCGTCGTATACCAGCTGATTCGGTGGTTGCGTATATAACGCCTTAGCCCTTTTACCCTTCCCCATGAAATGATGTCGTGCATGTATGTAAATATGCAAATGCATGAAAATGTTTGAAAACAATCAAAAGGCTCCCTTCGGAGAAACTTTTAGTTCAAAATGGGAACTTCTTCCCTTTTCTTAAAAATGAGAACTTCTTCCCACTTCCTTAAAAATGGGAACTTCTTCCCCTTTTCTTAAAGATGGGAACTTCTTTCCCTCTTCATTTTTCTCCTTCGAGACTTAAAATCAAATGTGAAATGCATTGGAATAACGAAACCTTAAGAATGTCCCCTTCGGGAATTAGACATCTTTATGAAATCGTTCAACTTATGGATGCCCCTTCAGGACTTAAGAAGTCAAGGAACTCGGGATGTCCTACATCTAGGAGTGGATTCATTATGGATATCATTACGCTTCGCACTTGTCATAGATCATACCAAAAAGAAGGAAAGGATAGCCTTAACATACCTGGAAGCTCGCTTCTCGACTTTCCAACCTACCTCCTGCCTTGAAATCTACATATAAAATCATTCATACTATTATTAGGCTCACCATCATACACTTGTCTTAAGCCTTCAATTTAAATCCATTTAGAATCCGCCGAAATTTGGGCAGCATCTCCCCTGTTTATATGCCTAGTCCGAAATCACAATTCATCAACCAATCAACAACAACAACAATACCAACATCAACAACACTATTATCCATACCAATATATTCCATAAACAGCCCACACGATGTTTTTCAATATACAACAACAATATACACTTCCTTTCTTCCCAATCAGGGAGCATAATCTCATCAACACACCAACAACATTAGATACCATCTCTATACATGTAAATCACCCACCACATGGCCACAACATGCTCAAAATAGTCCATAAACCCAACAACTACAACACAACACTTTATGACCTTTCCTCCATAACTATTTTCACTTTTAAGACTTGCTAAACCTTCAAATCAACTCAATATAAGAGATAGGAGGAAGAAAATACCTTATACTTGAATCAATTCAGCCACACCAACTTTCTTCAAGACCAAACTTACCACAACATCAAGTAGAAGCAAGAACAATCACCTTTCATGGACTAGTTTTGTGTAATCTTGTTAAATTCTTGATTTAATGGGATATAAATGTTTGGGGGTTGTGTAGGGAAGTTACTAGGACTATTGAGAATGTAAAATGCTAAAAAAATAGAGTTAATGGGGGTATTTATACCCCTCATAAGTGGGTTCCACCGACCTTCTCAAGTGGGACCCGCGAAAGCCATTTGGCAGCTTGGAGTGTTTATCTTAAAATGGCCATAAATCTTGATTTTGATATGTTATGAGGGCCCACGACCTATGGTTGGAAAGCTCTTTCAATTATCTACAACTTTCATTTTTGGTGTGTTTCCAAATTCCAAACTTATAATAGCGTTTTGGCCCCTCCAATTCAGATCATCCGAAAACGTATCCTTAAATCATCCTTTTGGAGGGCTTATGCCCATATTTGGTTTAAGGGTCCTTCTTAAGACTTGCTCAATGTCACGACCCAAACCGATGAGCCGTGACGGGAGTCTGACCTCTAGTGACCAAACACCCCTAAACACGTATTTGGAACATACTAAACATCAAAAGCCCATAAATGGCATAAACTGATCTCCTAAGAGAGAGACATCAGAAGTCTATACAATTTGCATATATATACACGACATGCAGAAGAACAGTGCAAGCCCGCTAGGCTGCTACATATACTATACACAAAAGAATAGAAGCCAACAAGGCTATATCATCTGACTACTACATACAACTGTCTACAGACCTCTACTGGAATAAAAGCTTTAGAAAAGACCAGACGGGGCCCCGTCATACCTATATGCATGCACATCAAAAAAGGGCATACCTCGGATCAAATGGAGCGTGCATCGACCTCGCTAGATCTAGAGGTCCTGCCGATGGACCTGTTTGTGTCCCTTACCGCGGGCACTCGACCGAGCAGAGTCGTACGAAGAATGTATCAAGTATGTAAGGCCTAAGAACAATATATATACATAAGAATCATGGATAAGATCCGAGTGACGAGTAGAACGATGAAGAGCTTGAGTATATGATGTGTTGTTAAGTTGGGAATGGCCAATCATGAATTTTGTGGAAATAATAAAGTTGCGAAGATTTCCCGGCCCGGTGGTCGTATAGTGCACAATACGGCCCGTAAAGTGATTTACGGACCGTATAGTGCGATCGTCCTCCAAGCAGTCAAAAATCTCAACTTTCTTTTTTTCTTAAGCTTAAATACGTGCATGGAGGACGGACCGTAAACTAGTATACGGTCCGTAAACCGTGGTTTACGACCACTGTACAGCCGACGACTGTTCATTAAAAATCAGCTTTTGTGATTAATATAAGGGACCCTTTTCATTCTCATTTCATTTCCATACTTCACCTCCACACTTCAAGAAATCTCTAGAGAGTTCCAAACATTTCATCCATGAGAAATCCATAGAAATCAAAGATCAACAACAAGAAATCAAGAGAATCAAGTGAAGGAAACCCATTAAAAGTCATCCACATCAAGAAATCCCAAGAGAGATAAACTAGGGTTTTGGTGCTAAGGGTGAATCACCACTCCAAGCTTGTTCCTCTATTATTTAAGGTAAGTTTCATGACCTTTACATGCTATTTGAAGTATTTATAAGTCGAGACTCATGAATTGTAGAAGTGCATAACAAATGGGTCATCAATGGATGAATAATGTCATTATTGGTTAGTAGTTGGCTCGAGTCATGGAAACGAATATGTTGATGATATAAATGTGTTATAAATGACCTATAGAACATGAAATGAGTGTTGGATACGAAAGAATACGACGATGGATTTTTAGTCATGATTATGGGAAATTGAGGTGAATTATGAAATGCGAATCATATGAATGAATGATGATTGTTGTTAATCATATTGTGATGATTATTATGAATGTTGGGAGTTGATGATATGGAATATGGCGGAAAGTAGTATAAACAAAGGAAGCGCTGCCCAAATTTCTATAGCTTTAGTAAGTATGTTTTTACGATGACATAGCTAATGTCGATATGAATTCCATTGAAGGTATAGACAAGCGCATTAAGGAGAACGAACAAGCGATAGAGTAGCTAAGCGACAAAGGTATGTGAGGCTAATCCCTTTCCTTCTAAGGCATGAGTCCTATGGCATGAATTTCCTCTTTTACTATGAATGTTCCATCTCCAAGAAAGTTAAGAGTCCTCTCTCATGAATAGCTATACGAGATAAGAAATATAAGATGAATACGAAAATGATGATAGCAAGCTAAAGTCTAGAAATGCTATAGTCTATGATATGATGCCTCTAAGAAGCTAATGATGACATTTATGTAATTTAATGATATTGATCATTGTGCACACTCACCTTATGCTTGTTCCTTCAAGGTGAGGCGAGAATACGTAAGAATGCTCATAATGACATCGGGGGTCCACGACCTTACGTCACCCCGATAAAGTATGAATAGCTAAGAGTCCCTATGCATGTATTGTGATAAGTATATGATGTCAAGCATACCATGATGAGTTATGATAAGCATACTATGATAAGCATGTTATGATAAGCATGATGTAATGAGTATATGATGATATCACACCGCGCCTATATGGTCGGGCAGTCACCGCCAAGGCGGGCAGCTATACACACCATGGCCAAATGGCATGGGCAGACACCACTAGTGGGCGGCATGAGATAATATCCTGGACGCAGGATGCCCCGGACGCGAGCTATTGATGATGCTAATGATATTGATTATTACACCGCACCTATATGGTCGGGCGGTTATTACGATTATGTATATATGATATGATGATGAGTACGAAAGTAAGTCGGCATGCATGATCATCCTTATGATTCGATCGATTCTGATTGCTCCTTGTTTTATGCCTCCTCGGTTTATTGATGCTTCATTATTGTTTATGCTTCACATACTCGGTACAATATTCGTGCGACGTCCTTTCTTCGGACGCTCGTGTTCATGCCCACGGGTAGACGGGGAGGTGGCCCGGACTCATAGGAGCTAGCGGTTGATTTGAGAGCACTCCATATTCCGGAAGTGCCACGATATTTCTTTTTTATATATATATATATATATATATATATGTATATTCATGTTTTTGGGCATGACGGGGTCCTGTCCCGTCCAGATGTCTAGTATTCCAGTAGAGGCTCGTAGATACGCAGTGTGGGTAGTCTGGTCCCATGGCTTTTATGTATATGCATGTATATATTATTTTGGATAGCCGAAGGGCTTATGTTTATAAAAGCAAATGTATTTCAGAAAATTCCAGTTTTACATGATTATGAGCATATAGTATGAATAATAGCGAGATAAGCGAGGTAAGTGAGTGGTGTTCGGTGGTTAGCCCGGATACCGTCGCGGCCCGTAGCTCGGGTCGTGACGAAGTGGTATCGAGAGCGAGTTCGGTCCTAGGAAGTGTCTACGAGCCGTGTCTAGTAGAGTCTTGTTTATGGTGTGTTGCGCGCCACGCTAATAAACGAGGAGGCTACGGGGCATTTAGGAAAAATGACCATCTTTCTTCATATGAAATCGTGCGATAGAGCCGAGTATAAGATTTAATCCTCCCTAATGAGTATGTTGTGATTTCAAAAATGCCGCCAAAAGCTAAAGCCGCCCAGAAGGGCAAGACTACGACAAAGAGGCGGGCAGAAAGAGAGCCGCCTATGAATGTTGATGAAGGAGAGTCACATCATGAGGCCTTATCTAATGCCTCCACCACTCCTCCTAGTACAGAAGGGGCTCCTATTCCAGTTCCTCCACCGGCTACTTCGGGTCAACAAGTGACCGAAGCTATTAATTTATTGACGCGGTTGGTTGCCGCTCAGGCACAACGGCAAAATACGGGCCCGAGTGATCGTTCAGCTAGTACTAGAGCCCGCGATTTTATGAGCCTAAATCCTCCGAAATTCTTTGGGTCAAAGCCGGATGAAGATCCACAAGGCTTCATTGATGAGATGCTAAGAACGTTGCGGATTATTCATGCTTCCGAGACTGAGTCAGTGGAGTTAGCATCATATAGACTCCGAGATGTGGCAGTTTTATGGTACAACAATTGGATAGCATCGAGGCAAGAAAATGCGCCTCCTCCCGTGTGGCAAGAGTTCGTTGATGCCTTCATTCGCCATTATTTGCCACCCGAGGTCCGCCGAGCTAGAGCGGATAGATTTTTGAATTTGAAGCAAGGTAATATGAGCGCCCGGGAGTATAGCCTTCAATTTAATTCCTTGGCTAGATATGCCCCGACGATGGTGGCCGACATGGGTGACCGGGTGTATAGATTTGTGAGTGGCTTAGGGCCACATTTATTCAAAGATTGCCTAACGGCTTCATTACAAGACGGGATGGACATTTCCCGAATTCAAGCTCATGCCCAAAATCTTGAAGGGCAACAACCTCCACAAAGAGGTGAACGTGATGTTGATAGAGGGCCGAGCAAAAGAGCTAGATCTATGGGCACGGTAGCCGTGATTATAGAGGGGGATCGAGGCGGACATTTTCTAGGCACTCGAGTCGGTCGGCGACTAGTGCACCTCCCCGATGTATGCGGACGAAAGATTTGATCGCTCTTTCCGATCGGGACGGGGCCGAGTTCAAGGGCCCCGGGTTCACGGTCGGGGGTGATCACGGTCGGAGGAGACCTCCGGTGCCGCGATGCGGTCGGTGCGGTAGATTACATTACGGACCGGTGCCGCCGGGGTTCGGACGCTTGTTATACTTGCGGCCGGGTAGGGCACATGATGAGAGATTGCCCGTCGACGAGTGGCGAGCTAGGGCCCGGCCCACGGGATCATTAGCGGGATCTTCTTCGGTACATCCTACGGGCGGACTTCTCGGACCCCGGCGGGCCGAGGTAGAGGCCGAGGGGGAGTATCTACTTCAGGTGCCACACACAGCACCGCTTATATGCATTAGCCGGACGGCAAGATCTTGAGTCCTCCCCAGATGTGGTCACAGGTACATTGACTGTGTTCTCTTATGATGTGTATGCATTGATAGATCCGGGATCTACGTTATCATATATTACTCCATATATTGCAAATCGTATTGGGGTGAAACCCGAGCCGATCAAACCTTTTGAGGTATCCACTCCGGTTGGTGATCCCGTGATAGCTAAGCAAGTATATAAAGATTGTATAATTGTGATATGTGATCGTCAGACCAAAGCGATTTAGTTGAGCTAGAGATGCTAGACTTTGATGTTATAATGGGTATGGATTGGTTGGCCTCTGTTATGCCAATGTTGATTTGCCGAATGAAATTGGTTCGCTTTCAATTCCGGGAGAGCCCGTGCTTGAATGGAAAGGTAATACGGCAACTCCGAGAGGTAGGTTTATTTCCTACCTCAAGGCAAGGAAGATGATAGCTAAGGGCTATATTTATCATTTAGTTCGAGTTCATGATACGGAAGCAGAGTCTCCTACTTTCCAGTCTGTTCCGGTAGTAAGTGAGTTTCCGGATGTATTTCCAGATGAGCTTCCAGGCCTTCCTCCGGAAAGGGAGATTGACTTCGCCATTGATGTGTTGCCAGATACCGAGCCTATCTCTATTCCTCCTTATCGAATGGCTCGGCGAAATTAAAAGAGTTAAAGGCACAGTTGAAAGATTTGTTGGAAAAGGGGTTCATTAGACCCCAGTTCTTCACCGTGGGGAGCACCAGTCTTATTTGTGAGAAAGAAAGATGGCTCCCTGCGAATGTGCATTGATTATAGGCAGTTGAATAAAGTGACGATAAAGAACAGGTATCCTCTCCCAAGAATAGATGATTTATTTGATCAGCTTCGGGGTGCCAAGTGGTTTTCAAAAATAGATGCGAGGTCGGGTTATCATCAAGTAAGAGTCAGAGAAGAAGATATTCCCAAGACAACCTTTAGAACAAGATATGGCCATTATGAGTTCCGAGTGATGTCGTTCGGGCTGACTAATGCTCCAGCGGTGTTTATGAATTTAATGAATAATGTATTCGGAGCCCCTCTTGGATCTGTTTGTGATAGTCTTCATTGATGATATTCGGTGTACTCTCGCACGAATCAGAACATGCAGACCACTTGCGAATTGTTCTTGGAATTCTCCGAACTCGGGAGTTGTATGCTAAATTTTCAAAGTGCGAGTTTTGGCTAAATTCTGTGACATTCTTGGGCCATGTGATTTCAGATGATGGCATTAGAGTTGATACTCAGAAAATAGAAGCCGTGAAGACTTGGCCAAGGCCTACGACACCTACAGAAGTTCGTAGTTTTCGGGATTGGCGGCTATTATAGAAGATTTGTAGAGGGCTTTTCATCTATCTCGGCCCCACCGACAAAGCTAACCCGAAGTCGATAAAATTTCGGTGGAATGACGCTGTGAGCGTAGCTTCCAAGAGTTGAAAGACGGACTCACCTCGGCTCCGGTTTAACACTTCCAGAAGGGCCGGATGGCTATGTTGTATATTGTGATGCTTCCGGAGTTGGGTTAGGATGTGTGTTAATGCAGCATGGAAAAGTCATTGCTTATGCCTCGAGACAGCTGCGAAAGCATGAAAAGAATTACCCAACTCACGATCTAGAATTGGCCGCGGTTATTCATGCATTGAAAATGTGGAGACATTACTTGTATGGTGTGCATGTGGATATCTATACAGATCACAAGAGCCTCCAATATATTTTCAAACAAAAGGAGTTGAATGCGACGAAGAGGCGGTGGTTAGAATTATTGAAGGACTATGATGTTGATATTCTGTACCACCCCGGAAAAGCTAATGTAGTAGCTGATGCACTTAGCCGCCGATCAATGGGCAGTTCATGTGAAGTTCCTCCAGAAAAGAAAGAAATGGTTCATGAGCTCCATCAGCTAGCTAACCTTGGAGTGCGAATAAGTGATTCAGGCGATGCAGGAGTTAGAATCAATAATCCCACAGTTTCGTCCTTGGATTCAGGAATAAAAGAGCGACAATACGAGGATCCCAAATTAGAGTATTATAAAGGTGTGAAATTTCCAAAAGAAAGGTCACCATTTGAAGTTTCGACAGATGGGGTTCTCAGGTACCAGAATAGGCTATGTGTCCCGGATGTGGCAGAATTTCGTCGCCAAATCTTAGAAGAAGCTCATTGCTCCCGGTATTCCATCCACCCCGGAGCGACAAAAATGTATCATGATCTTAAATCGATGTATTGGTGGGATGGCATGAAAAGAGACATAGCGAGAATTTGTGGCCAAATGCCCGAATTGTCGGCAAGTGAAGATAGAACATCAGAAGCCAGGAGGGTTATTACAAGCAATGGAAATTCCTACATGGAAATGGGAAGTGATCAATATGGATTTCATTGTAGGATTGCCCCGTTCCCGAGGCAAGTATGATTCTATATGGGTGATCGTGGATAGATTGACAAAGGCGACTCATTTTCTTCCAGTGAGAACCACGTACTCGGCAGAAGATTATGCAAGGTTATATTCAAAGAAATTGTGAGGCTTCATGGTATTCCAATATCTATCATCACAGACAGAGGAGCACAATTTACAGCTAAGTTCTGGAAATCCTTTCAAGAGGGCCTAGGTACTCAAGTAAGGCTTAGTACAGCATTTCATCCGCAGACTGACGGACAAGCCGAGCGCACTATACAGACCTTGGAAGATATGTTAAGGGCATGTGTTTTAGATTTTGGTGGTAGTTGGGATGACCACTTACCCTTAATCGAATTTTCCTATAACAACAGTTATCATTCCAGTATCAAAATGGCTCCGTATGAAGCTCTGTATGGAAGGAGATGTAGATCTCCAATTGGATGGTTTGACGTCGGAGAAGTGCAGTTGATAGGCCCCGAACTGATCCAACAAGCGGTAGAGAAAGTCAAGGTGATCCGAGATCGATTGTTGACAGCTCAAAGTCGCCAAAAGTCTTATGCGGACAATCGCCGGCGAGATCTAGAATTCCAAGTCAATGATTGGGTGTTCTTGAAAGTGTCACCGATGAAAGGAGTGATGAGATTTGGCAAAAAGGGAAAGTTGAGTCCGCGATATATTGGACCCTATAAAATCACCCGTAAGGTGGGTCAAGTAGCATATGAATTAGACTTGCCTACAGAGTTTGAATTAGTTCACCCGGTATTTCATGTCTCAATGCTCCGCAAATGTGTTGGAGATCCCACAAAGATTGTACCAGTTGATGATGTTCGGATTACGGAAAAGCTAGCCTATGAAGAGGTGCCTATTGCTATAGTAGACAGACAAGTACGAAGGCTTCGAAATAAGGAAATAGCATCGGTCAAAGTCTTATGGCGAAATAACAATCGAGAAGAGATGACGTGGGAAGCGAGAAGAAAGAATGAGATCCACATATCCGCACTTATTTCAGGCCCCGAGAAAGCTATGATGAGACATCGAGATTATGAGGTATGTATGTTTTAGTTTTGTGTTTTTGGTCGTGTGTGGCCATAGATGTGTTGATATCGTGATATGGCCCCGTGAGGCAAAGATATTGTGGGTTGTTGTAACAAAGAGGTAATGTCCAATTGCAAAGGAAACTCTGGCAAAATTTTTCTAGAATCCCCGAGTGTCGAACATTCGAGGACGAATGTTCCAAAGGGGGGAAGAATGTGACACCTCGAAATTTTTCCGTACTTGAGTGACGAGTAGAACGATGAAGAGCTTGAGTATATGATGTGTTGTTAAGTTGGGAATGGCCAATCATGAATTTTGTGGAAATAATAAAGTTGCGAAGATTTCCCGGCCCGGTGGTCGTATAGTGCACAATACGGCCCGTAAAGTGATTTACGGACCGTATAGTGCGATCGTCCTCCAAGCGTCAAAAATCTCAACTTTCTGTTTTTCTTAAGCTTAAATACGTGCATGGAGGACGGACCGTAAACTAGTATACGGTCCGTAAACCGTGGTTTACGACCACTGTACGGTACCGACGACCGTTCATTAAAAATCGGCTTTTGTGATTAATATAAGGGACCCTTTTCATTCTCATTTCATTTCCATACTTCACCTCCACACTTCAAGAAATCTCTAGAGAGTTCCAAACATTTCATCCATGAGAAATCCATAGAAATCAAGGATCAACAACAAGAAATCAAGAGAATCAAGTGAAGGAAACCCATTAAAAGTCATCCACATCAAGAAATCCCAAGAGAGATAAACTAGGGTTTTGGTGCTAAGGGTGAATCACCACTCCAAGCTTGTTCCTCTATTATTTAAGGTAAGTTTCATGACCTTTACATGCTATTTGAAGTATTTATAAGTCGAGACTCATGAATTGTAGAAGTGCATAACAAATGGGTCATCAATGGATGAATAATGTCATTATTGGTTAGTAGTTGGCTCGAGTCATGGAAACGAATATGTTGATGATATAAATGTGTTATAAATGACCTATAGACATGAAATGAGTGTTGGATACGAAAGAATACGACGATGGATTTTTAGTCATGATTATGGGAAATTGAGGTGAATTATGAAATGCGAATCATATGAATGAATGATGATTGTTGTTAATCATATTGTGATGATTATTATGAATGTTGGGAGTTGATATGGAATATGGCGGAAAGTAGTATAAACAAAGGAAGCGCTGCCCAAATTTCTATAGCTTTAGTAAGTATGTTTTTACGATGACATAGCTAATGTCGATATGAATTCCATTGAAGGTATAGACAAGCGCATTAAGGAGAACGAACAAGCGATAGAGTAGCTAAGCGACAAAGGTATGTGAGGCTAATCCCTTTCCTTCTAAGGCATGAGTCCTATGGCATGAATTTCCTCTTTTACTATGAATGTTCCATCTCCAAGAAAGTTAAGAGTCCTCTCTCATGAATAGCTATACGAGATAAGAAATATAAGATGAATACGAAAATGATGATAGCAAGCTAAAGTCTAGAAATGCTATAGTCTATGATATGATGCCTCTAAGAAGCTAATGATGACATTTATGTAATTTAATGATATTGATCATTGTGCACACTCACCTTATGCTTGTTCCTTCAAGGTGAGGCGAGAATACGTAAGAATGCTCATAATGACATCGGGGGTCCACGACCTTACGTCACCCCGATAAAGTATGAATAGCTAAGAGTCCCTATGCATGTATTGTGATAAGTATATGATGTCAAGCATACCATGATGAGTTATGATAAGCATACTATGATAAGCATGTTATGATAAGCATGATGTAATGAGTATATGATGATATCACACCGCGCCTATATGGCGGGCAATCACCGCCAAGGCGGGCGACTATACACACCATGGCCAAATGGCATGGGCGAGACACCACTAGTGGGCGGCATGAGATAATATCCTGGACGCGGGATGCACGGACGCGAGCTATTGATGATGCTAATGATATTGATTATTACACCGCACCTATATGGTCGGGCGATTATTACGATTATGTATATATGATATGATGATGAGTACGAAAGTAAGTCGGCATGCATGATCATCCTTATGATTCGATCGATTCTGATTGCTCCTTGTTTTATGCCTCCTCGGTTTATTGATGCTTCATTATTGTTTATGCTTCACATACTCGGTACAATATTCGTACGACGTCCTTTCTTCGGACGCCGTGTTCATGCCCACGAGTAGACGGGGAGGTGGCCCGGACTCATAGGAGCTAGCGATTGATTTGAGAGCACTCCATATTCCGGAAGTGCCACGATTTCTCTTTTGGTATATATATATATATATATTCATGTTTTTGGGCATGACGGGGTCTGTCCCCGTCCGGATGTCTAGTATTCCGGTAGAGGCTCCTAGATACGCGCGTGTGGGTAGTCCGGTCCCATGGCTTTTATGTATATGCATGTATATATTATTTTGGATAGCCGAAGGGCTTATGTTTATAAAAGCAAATGTATTTCAGAAAATTCAGTTTTACATGATTATGAGCATATAGTATGAATATAATGAGTGGTGTTCGGTGGTTAGTGAGTGACACTAGCCGAGAAAGAACAAGGTGGAAAAAAAAAGGTATGGTTCAATCTTATATTTCATGTCCTATGAATGATTTGCGCATGTTGTGATTTGTAGAAATAAATGAAATACATGAAATTGTGATGTTGAAGTGGTAGCCGTGTGGTATAGTTTGGCCGTGCATGTGTAGAGTTGCGTTGGAGTGATGAATTAATTGTATTCAACATATTGGTGTCTTTGTTGTAATGTGTAGAAAATGAACAAACTCATGGAATGATGTATGTTGAGGAATGGCGTGTGTAAAATTTTCGGCGTTTCCTCGTATGTAAGAAATGAATTAATGTTATCTAGTATTATATCATGTGAAATAATACTGGGGGGCAATTGAATCGTAACAATGCCGATCCAAGTTGAAGTTAAAAACCGGTCCGTGACGGACTCCGATTTGGAGTAATGTGATGAATTTTTATGATGTTGAAGTTGAAGGATAATGATGCCAATGTATGAAGTTAAAAAGTGTAGTTGATTTGAGTTAATGTGATTAAATGTCCCATTATAGTTTCTTGAAAACCTCATACTCTTGTGAGGAAATGTTGCCAATGTCGATTGTTAGTCTTATCCGCATTGTATTAGGTTTTCTTGCATTTGGAGGTTTTCAAATGCCTTGTGTGTGGATGGGCTGATTTGAATAAATTTGTGGATTGTCCAAAATGTTCTCAAATCTTGTTTGAATGGCTTTGGGTTAGTCCTTGAACATGCGAGCATCGATACTAGCTTGAAAGTATGTAGTTGCATTGAATATAATTGAAATGTTGTCGAATTGTGTAGAAAGGAATTATTAACGTTAGAATGCGTTTTGAATCACTTATGGATATTGTTAGTATGGTTGTTGGTTTGGTTGTTGTTGGTTTGAGCATGAATAGAATTCTCGGTGGATGTCCAAATTATAGGGAAATCTTTGCAACACTAGGGACACACAATTTCGGTAGATAAAGTGTTAATTTGGTATTGAATGCCTAAGTGCTTATGATAATGATCGATACATAATGACATTATTTACTACCAAGGATGATATAAGTCTTAAACAATAACTCCCATCAATCGAGAACTCCGAGGCTAGCCAAGGATGGATTAGCTTAGAAGCGACTAAGGTATATAAGGCTTACTCTTTCCTTCCACATTGGCATGTCTTAAACGCAATTAAGTCCTTTCGTAAAGATGTATGACATGATTTGTGCTTGTATAAGTAGGTATACTCCAAGGCTCTTACGTTTGAGTAGGTATATGACCGTTATTTGCTTCATGATGTAACATACTTCATATGGTCCTTAAGTCTTATGTATGCTGATTCAAACATGGTATAAAGAATTTTGAGAGGAATTTCTAAAGATCCTATGTCTAAAAACGTCTCCGTAGTACTTTAAGTTGGCCAATTCTTCACAAACCTTCGTGCTTAATACGCTCACAAATGATCCTATCACATGTAAAGACTTTACTTTCATGTACGGGCACCGTTACATCCCCGTATTTTGAACGACGGGACGATTCGGGTTAACTATGATAAGTTAAGGTTAAGACCATTCCGGATGCAAAGTCGGACGTGTAACCTTCGATTTTGTCATAAGACCTAAGTGTGTATGATTTTATTGACATGGATCATTTAGGAAAAAATTGGGACCAAAGATGGAATATTTGAAAGTGGCTAATTATTGAAAAAAAAAGGAGGGAGTAAAACAAGGCCATGTGGCCGGCCACCTTTGGAGTGGGCCATGGCCACATGGTTGGCCATTATTTGTAATAAAGGATGACTAAGGGACCATTATATCATCATCTTCATTAACTAGAAAAATCAAGAAGATTGGAGAGCAAGAACAACCACCATTCGGCCAAGAACAAGAACAAGTGAGTCCAAGATTTAGCCACCAAAAAAATTATTTCTTCAAGCAAACCTACTAATTGGAGGGTGCTTAGTAATGTGGAGTTGTTGTTTCAAGCGTTGGATTGTTCGTTTTCATCCTTGGCCAACTTTGGACAAGTTGAGGAGTTGTGAAGAAAGGTAAGTTCTAATCTTGTTTTATGAGTTATGGAAGGTTTATGTGTGTTGTTGTATGTTAATATGGATGAAATTCATGGAGATTTTGTATTTGAAGTTGAGGCCGTGAGTTTGGTAGTTGGTATGTGTGTATGTGTTATGTTAAAAGTGATGATGAAGTTCTATGTAGCATGTTTGGTTATTGTAGAATGTTGAAATGAATGAAAATCATGAAGTATATATATATATGGGTGTGTTGGCCGAATATGGCCTTTATGTGTGTCAAGAAATGAATTAGTTTTCTTGGAATTTTGGTTGTTGTTGTTATGTGGATTTTGTGTTGGAAATGAGAGTTTAATGACTCAAGTTGGTATTGTAAGAGTTATGGGCTGATTTGGAAGATTTTGTGTATTTAGTGTAATTTTTATATTTATGGAAATGACATGGTTAGAGTAGGGATTGTTGGAGCAAATCATGATTTGAAATCGAGGAATGTGTTAGAGTTGAAGTTCTCGGGTTTGGGAACAATTTCGGGTGGATTGGAGTATTTGTTGGATTGTTGGAAATATTGTGTGAATTGTTTAAAGAGTTCTTGAATATTGTTTGAATGGTTTTGGATTGGTAATTGAATATGCGTTAGTTTGATTACATGTTGGTTTGTACGTATGAAGTTGTAGTGAGCATAGTTGGAATGTTGTTGGAATGTGTGGAGAAGAATTTTTAATGTTCGAATATGTTTGAATTGATTATGGATATTGTTGGAATGATTGTTGGTGTTGTTGTGTTGTTGAATTTGGCCTAGGTGAATTCTCGGGGTTGGTCTATTTATAAAGGAAGTCTTTGCCCAAATTTCCGTAGGATTATGCGTTAAGTTGGAAATGAACTTCTAAATGCTTGGTTGACGTTGGTATTTATTGATGTTATGTAGATCTTGGAGAATTCGAGATATAAGTTTGATTTGGATTAGCGTTGTGTGCGAGCGAGGTATGTAAAGCTTAACTCTTCTTTCTTTTGGCATGTCTTAGTTGTACATAGGCTACGATACGAGCCTCGAGGAAATTCTATTCCCACAATCCGAGCATGTCTATGATTCGCGTTTGTCTCTTGGTATTCGTACGTTGATGTGAGAAAAATATTGGCTTTGATGTTTTTGGAATAATTGATTTTTAAAGTTGCATAAAAATTGGGTTTTCAAAAGAGTTTTATTCTTATACGATGTTGAAACTACGAACGTTCATAACTTTCGACTAAGGGCTCGGATTGCCTCGATATCGTTGTAGGAGGTTGTATGACGTGTGATGAGTATGTTTTCCATAGGCGGGCCCGGCTCGGGTTGACACTCGTCCGTGGGTCCCGCGACCTTCCTTTGTACTTTTCTGATGACGTTTGAAAGAGTTTGGTATGACGATTTTCCCGATTTCCAAGTATGGTCATTTTACTTACTTTTTGAACCTATGATAACGATTTTATGCATATGGTTACTCACGACTCTGCTCGTGCGGTTGTTGGTACATCTTTCACCGGTTCCGGGCCGGTTTGTTGTCGTGCGCACTATGATACATTCCGGTGTTATGCCGTGTTACGGTTCCCGAGACCTCGCCATAGCCCGGTTCCGTTGGCGGAGTTATGTCGTATACCACTTTTGTCACGACCCAACCCCGTAGAGCCGTGACTAAGGCCCGAGTCAGGCACCCAAACGCATTCATCGAACCCGAATCACACACACTGCTTATGCACATATGAATATCAAACGCTGTCTCAAACACAACCATACACATACATAGAAGCCGCGAGGCTTTTTACCAATGGCACAACGGCCCAAAGTATATATATATGCAGTTTCCGACAAGGCCGCCACGGGCGATTGATCGCCCAAAACATATAACATACGAACACACCCGTACAAACAGCAGGCACATAACCCACATATACGTTCTGCTGTGCCCTAAACAAACCAATGTATCATATGACGCATGTGGCCCCGCCGCACCCCGAACACACACACACATATGCAACGAACGAGTATATACCAAGACATAGGCTCGGATAAAAGCGAGCACTCCAACACAAACAGATAGGTCTCCAAACTCATGGATCGCCAAATCTGGCGACCAGTACTGGCGGCATGAAACGCAGCTCTTTAAGAAAGGGGGTCGTAAGACATAAATATGTACATCGAGCATGCAAAGCGTAAAATACAATAAATAAATAAATCAGTCACACTTAAAATTAAGTAACAAAGTAAGTACATTTCAAAATGCCAAATGTTTATTTTCAAAATAGAAAGCATGCAAAGGGCACAAAATAATGATCGCATCGCTCACTCGTCGATGGCGCCATAACACGCATAACACCGGTTTCAAATCTCCGTACAACCCCGAACGTAACACATCATCACAAACACATCCTCCCACAAAGGGGGGCACGAGGTCCGGGTGGTCTCATCCTCGACCGGAACCTCCTCGCTTTACCGAGACCCAAGGGGCCCGGAACTCGATCCGCCCGGACGGTCCCACGCCGTCAAATCGCCTACTAATAGTGTGTATCCCGCCGGCGGCGGGGAAATATCCCCGGACGATCGGGTCGCCCCCCTGGGATCTCTGAACACCCCCGATCCGGCCTCGGGGGGCCTCCTATCACGATCTCTACCGGAGGACCGCTCGTGCCGTCTTCCTCCCGGGGGAGTGTTTTCGGCGGTGCTTATTTTTAAATTTTGGCCGTCGGGGCCTCGATGAGGGAATGCGGTCGGGGGTTTGGGTTTTGGCGGTGCGGCTGCCTTTTCGGGTCGTGCGTTCATTTTCTTCGCGCATGCGCCCGGGGGCGGGGTGTGCCGGCCCGGGCCGGGGGGCGAGGTCGCGGCGGAGTCCCGGCCGGCGGGCCTTCGAACCCGCAACGCTGGGGTGGGGGGGATCCCGGGAAAGGGGGCCCCAAGCGGATCCGGGGATAAGCCTTTATTGAAATTCAAGATGTGTATTTGTTGTATGGATGTTGTTTGGAGCGGGTAGGGATCGGGGAAAAAGGTAT
>NW_026714530.1:0-22341 GCF_029784015.1 Lycium ferocissimum | reverse complement strand
TGATCTATTTTACTTGTTGGTTCGTTGACCCATTGAGACACTGATAATTGTGGCTAGTGACTAGTGATATATCATGGATTTGATATTGCGGTACTTACTCGTTCGATACTAAGATGAGAATAGTGATTCATTGTGGCTTATTGTGTAGCCTTATGTTGATGTTATTTGAGTGCCATGCGTGCAACTATTTCAGATTATATTGGTTGTTGATATCACATTTCATCATATTCATACGCATTTCCATGAGACATTGACATATATATGGTTCTGGTACTGACGATGATATGTGAGAGAGTATAGCCTCCGAGGTTCTGCCGGAGAGCATAAAAGAGAGATGAGTATTCGTTACCCAAAGTTTCTTACCGGGAATGATGGAGTGTCTGATGCTCGAGGTCTTTGCCGGGATCGTGAGAGTATGGTCGTGATCCGAGGTCATATTTCGGAGAGAGTGGTACATGGACTTCGCGGGTGCCCCATGGATCATGATCGCCTAGACGTGGAGTCATTCCGTCCGGGACATGTTGTACAAAGCTGCATATGCATTGCATTCATCCTCCATACATTATTGCATACCATTGTATCTTGAAAACTGTTAATTGTTATGATATTATTGTGATGTACTATTTTGGATGGCTATATTGAGATTTACTCAGTTGGGTTTAGATGCTACAACATAGGTAATGACTTGTACCATGGATATGGCTTTTGTTGACTTGTCCTTGTTGGTTTATGTGTTTATCTTGTTTTGTTGTCTTTATATATGTTAGCTAGTCTTAGTCGGCCTATGATACCTACCAGTACTTGTTGTTTGTACTGAACTACACTTGATATATTCTTTTATGAATGCAAAGTTCCAGGTGGGTTCAACGTCTACTCCTCGTGGCTGATAGTAGTTTGAGGGTTGATGTTTGGAGTCTTACAGGGTGAGAGCGAGAATGTTCGCCGCCTTGAAGATTCTTCTTTTATTTGTGTCCTATTTGATATTCTGAGACATATTCAGACTATTGATGTATCTTTATTACTTCCAGATTCTAGTAGAATCTCTTGTATGGTTAGACCAGATTCTGGGGTGGTTTGACCTATTTCCTTACTTTTGCATTTTCTTATATTATTATCGTCAGACTTACGTATTTCTATCTCTTCCGCTTATTTATTTATTTGTTCATGTTTTTAAGATTTTTGGGATAAGGATTCGTTTACCGAGATAGAAAAGGTAGGTGCCTGCGCGACATAGCAAAATTGGGTCGTGACAGCAATTCTTGATGATTAGCGGATTTTAAGGATCAAGGGTCGCATATGTGTTCCCCAGGTAGGAGACTTGACTAGATTGATCATGGAGGAGGCTCACAGTTTAAGGTATTCTATCCATCCAGGAGTCACAAAGATGTATCGAGATTTGAAATAACATTATTGGTGGTGCAGTATAAAGAGAGACATTATGGGATTTGTTTCTTGGTTTTTGAATTATCAACAAGTCAAGTTTGAGCACCAAAAGTCGGGTAGAATTACTTAGAGGATGCCTATAACTGAGTGGAAGTGGGAAAGGATTGCTATGGATTTCGTGGCGGGATTACCACGGATTTTGGGAAAGTTTGATGCTATCTGGGTCATTGTGGACCGTTTGACTAAGTCGGATCACATTGTACCAGTTCAGAGTACCTACAATTCAGAGAAATTGGCCAGAATCTACATCCGAGAGATGGTTCGTTTGCATGGGGTACCTATTTCTATCATTTCGGATAAGGCACTCAGTTTACATCTCATTTCTGGCGATCCATACAGAAGGAGTTGGGTACTCGAGTGGAGCTAAGTAAAATATTTCATCCTCAGACTGATGGTTAGTCCGAGTATACTATTCAGGTCCTTGAGGATATGTTGCGGGTCTGTGTGATTGATTTAGGTGGTCATTGGGACCATTTCTTGCCTTTGGTGGAGTTTTCTTACAACAACAGTTATCATTCGAGCATTGAGATGGAACCGTTCGAGGCATTGTATGGTAGGAGGTGTCGTTCTCCAATTGGTTAGTTTGATGCATTTAAGGTGAGGCCTTGGGGTACAAACTTGTTGTGGGATTCGTTAGACAAGGTCAAGTTGATTCAAGAGAGACTTTTTACAGCTCAGAGCAGGTAAAAGAGGTATGCGGATCGGAAGGTTCATGACTTGGAGTTCATGGTGGGTGAGCGAGCTCAGTTGAAGATTTCACCCCTGAAGGGTGTGATGAGGTTTGGGAAAAAGGCCAAGTTGAGCCCTATGTACATTGGTCTGTTTGAGATAGTTCACCGCATTAGTGAGGTGGCCTATGAGTTGGCTTTTCCTCCTGGTTTGTCGGGTGTTCATCCCATGTTTCATATTTCCATGCTCAATAAGTATCATTCTGATGGTTCTCATGTGATTCAGTGTTGCTTGATCAGAATTTGACTTTTGAGGAAGAGCCAGTTGCTATTTTAGACAGACAGATCCGAAAGTTGAGGTCCAAGGAGATTTCTTAAGTGAAAGTTTACTGGAGGCACTAATGTCCGAATTGGACACTTATACGTACCCAACACCTGGAACTAGCATGATAACTCGCATAATTATAAATAATCACAAATAGCCTCAGATATCGCATAGTAGTCAACATAAGCAGCATAAGCCGGCTAGGCTGTCAAAATGTACCGAATCTCAAAATATGTACAAAGGCAAGCCGACTAGGCTGCCGTGGCGGGTAAACCGCCCAAAGCATATAACACATACACATAACTGTACAGATAGAGCCATAACCCACATACATATCCACAGACCTCTAAACAGAGTAACAAAATCATATGACGGGACAGGGCCCCGTCGTACCCCTGAATAAATATATACATATGCATCGGAATAGTATGTATACCAAAATATCGGCTCCGGATGAAGGAGCACTCCCAGATAGCAGGAAAGGTGTCCTAAGTGGGTGGATCACCAAGCTGAGCGTCGGTACCTGCGGGCATGAAACGCAGCCCCCGAAGAAAGGGGGTCAGTACGGAATATGTACTGAGTATGTAAAGCAGAAGTATAGGATCATAATAACAAATTACAGAAAAATAAATGTGGTATGCAAAATATCAAAATATTTATCAAAAATATAAATCATGCATAGGCTCTTAGAACGATGGTCGCCCGCCTGTCGATGGCGCCATACCACAGCATCACACCAGAAAGTTTCATATCTCCGTAACCCGACATATCCCCGTAACACATCATAGCCAACCATAACACCATACACAGCATAACACCAAATATAAACGGAACCCGGCTCTCTAGCGAGGAGCTCGGCGAACCGTAACACAGCATCACACCGGAATATATCATAATGCGCACGAAATATAACCGGCCCGGGATCCGGTGAACGAGGCAATAACCATAAGCACGAGCGGAGTCGTGAGTAACCATATGCATAAAATCATAATCATCACTCATTAAGTAAGTAAGAAACTCATATGCGGAAGTCAAAGTGAAAATGGTATTAAATTTTTCCGAAAATCATTAAGGGTAGCATAGAAAAGCCGCGGGCCCCACGGACGGGTGCCGACCCCCATCCGAGCCCGACTACGAGGGTTAGGGGAAAGTTATGCCTTATGAACTTACCTATTATGTTTTGGGGCGTTCCGAGCTCGTATGCAAAAGTTACGGACGTTTGAAGTTCGGGACCCTTTTGTAGTCAAAATTCTTTATAAGTCTTTTGAAATTCAATCATTTGAAAACATAAGAAATCTTAGTTTGGTCACATTAAAGAATAGGTCTTTAGGAACGTATAAGTACGCATCTAGGCTCGGATTCTAAGAGTGGAATTACCCCGAGGCTCGGGTCATAGCCTAGTAGTACTAAGACATGCCAAAGAAGAGAAAACGACGCTTTACATACCTCTTCCGCTCGCAAGATAAGTCAAGCCTCAACTCTCGGATACGCCAAGATCTACATAACGCCAAATACATTAACATTAGCCATACGCACTTAGGCATTCAAATTCAAACGAACATTAATTTCTACAGAAATTTCGGCGCATTTCCCCGTAAATACACCAACCCCGAGATTTCAACTCGGCTAATTTCAACAACAACCAAACCAACAACCAAACTACAACATCAATAATCAATTCAAAGTACATTCTAACATTAATGGCTCTTTGTCTACATAATTCAACAACATTCATAATATTCCAATAACTCACCTCAACTACTTACCTTCAAATTAATTTCCACGTTTATACCCTCGATTACTAATCCAACACCATCCAAGCAATATTCAAGAACGTTTTAAACAATTCACACAATTTTCCAACCAACCCAAATAATGTCCCAACTTACCCGAAATTGACTCCAAACCCGAGAACAACACCAAACATATTCTTTCCTTCCAAATTCATAATTTACATCATTAATCCACACACTAACAACGCAATATTCATAAATGCAAAAATTACATAAAATGTGCATAAATTTCCAAATCATCCCATAACTAACATAACATTGTTTTGAGTCATCAAACTTGCATTTTTCATCATAGAACTCATAACGACGGTAATGAAAATACTAACGACGATTTGTTCATTCACAATTACACTATAGGGGGCTATTCGGCCAACACCCTTTCAACACATAGGGATGATTTTCATTCTTTTCTTCACACCACAACAATCAAAACATACTAACTAACATTAATACATTGCTATACTTCAACACACACACACACACGGCCAAAACCTCATATGCACGGCCCAACTTCAACATTCCTTCCTAACATGAATTTCTTCCATTTTAGCATACTACACACATATAAACCATGTATAACACATAAAACAAGATTAAAACTCACCTTTCTTCTTCAACTTCTTAACTTGACCAAAGTTGGTAGATAGAGAAAACGAGCAAACTATTGTCCGAAACAACGACTCCACGTTACTTAGCACCCTTGAATTAGCAAGTTTGCTTGAAGAATTTATTTTTTTGATGGCTAAATTCTTGTCTTGAATTTCATGGACATGGCCGAACTTCTCTCTTTTCTCTTCTCCTTGTTTTCTTGATTTCTCTAGAATTTGCTAAGTGTGGAAATGGTGTGAAAGATGACTAAGTCATCTTTTAAGTCCCTTATAAAATAAATCCATGTGGCCATGGTCCACCATTAAGTGGCCGGCCACCTTGCCCCTTTATTTATTTATTTTTTTTGAATTTTCAAACTTTCCATAAATAGCACACTTACTAAAAATGGAAAATTCCTCCAAGTGTTTCCTTAACATTTTCATGACATTAAAACCATACACAACTTAAGCCTTTAAAACAAACGAAAGTCTCTCGGAATAGTCTTGTCCCTAACTTCTCACAATTCACCCAAGTTGTCCCGTTACTCAAAATACGGGATATAACATCCTCCCCCCCTTTAGAACATTCGTCCTCGAATGTTAAATTAACCTTACGGGTCTTACAAGTAATCCGGGGGAGTTCTTTTGTAGATATTACACACAATTCATTTATTGCTCAACGTAATCAAGTAAAGAATTTAAAGTACCTGTGGGCACCGGAAACAAGTGAGGATACTTCTTCTTCATCTGCTCCTCAGCTTCCCAGGTCATTTCCTCTCGATTATTGTTCCGCCACAGCACCTTAACGGAGGCCACATCTTTGTTCCGCAACCTTCTTTCCTGACGATCCAATATAGCTACCGGCTGCTCCTCATAGGATAGTTCCTCCGTGACCTGGACATCATCCACAGGAAATATTCTGGAAGGGTCACCAATGCATTTACGAAGCATAGAAACATGAAATACCGGATGCACCGCGCCCAAATCATTGGCGTAGATCCAATTCGTAGGCAACTTTGCCTATTCTCCGAATAACCTGATAAGGCCCAATATATCTCGGACTGAGCTTCCCTTTCTTACCGAATCTCATAACCCCTTTCATAGGCGATACCTTCAGGAATACCCAATCACCAACCTGAAATTCCAAGTGCCGACGTCGATTATCTGCGTATGATTTCTGTCGACTCTGGGCCGCTAATAATCTCTCCCGGATAAGCTTCACTTTGTCCACCGCTTGCTGGATCATATCTGGACCAATTAATTTAGTTTCTCCAATGTCGAACCAGCCGATCGGTGACTTGCATTTTCTGCCATATAACGCCTCGTACGGGGCCATCTGGATACTGGAATGATAGCTATTATTATAGGCAAATTCAACCAGCGGCAAATGATCATCCCAGCTACCTCTGAAATCAATAACACAGGCCCGCAACATATCTTCGAGTGTCTGGATGGTGCGCTCGGCCTGTCCGTCACTCTGAGGATGGAAAGCAGTACTAAGACTTACCTGAGTCCCCAATCCGTCTTGAAATGACCTCCAGAAATTTCTTTGTAAACCGAGTGCCTTTGTCGGAGATAATAGATGTGGGAACTCCATGAAGTCTTACTATCTCCTTAATATATAATCTGGCATAATCCTCACCGAATAAGTGGCCCGGACGGGAAGAAAATGGGCTGATTTTGTCAGCCGATCAACGATAACCCAAATGGAGTCATACTTCCGTGGAGTGCGAGGCAAACCTGTAATGAAATCCATATTAATTATCTCCCACTTCCAAGCCGGAATCTCCATCTCTTGCAATAATCCACCGGGTTTCTGGTGCTCAATCTTAACCTGCTGACAATTCGGGCACTGAGCGACGAATTCTGCTATATCCTTTTTCATGCCGTCCCACCAGTATAGACATCTGAGGTCGTGGTACATTTTTGTAGCTCCCGGATGAACAGAATAACGGGCATAATGTGCCTCGCCCATAACCTGTCGCCGTAGCTCAGCAACCTCAGGTACGCACAGTCTGCCCCTGTGTAATAATACCCCATCCGGTGTAATCTCGAACGGAGTCTTCTCCTTTTCACGGGCTGTGTCTCTGTAATGCACCAGAACAGGATCTTCATATTGGCGACGCTTTATTTCTTCCAGAATAGAAGATTCAGCAACTTCACGAACAGAAATCCCAGCATCCCCAGATTCGGCCAAACGGACTCCAAGGCTTGCCAGCTGATGAATTTCACGAACTATTTCTTTCTTTTCTGATGGCACGTCCGCTAGGCTGCCCATAGATTTACGGCTGAGGGCATCTGCTACAACATTAGCTTTCCCCGGATGGTATAGAATATCAACATCATAATCTTTCAGCAACTCTAACCATCTCCTCTGCCGCAGATTCAGCTCCTTCTGTTTAAAGATATATTGGAGGCTTTTATGATCTGTGTAGATATCAACATGAACCCCATATAAATAATGTCTCCATATCTTCAGAGCATGAATCACCGCTGCGAGCTCCAGATCATGAGTGGGATAATTCTTTTCGTGCTTTTTGAGCTGCCGGGAAGCATAGGCTATAACTCTGCCGTCGCATTAATACACAACCCGGTCCAACACCGAAGCATCACAATAAATGACATACCCGTCCGGTCCCTCGGGAAGTGTCGGACGGAGCTGTAGTCAATTTCTCCTTCAGCAACTGAAAGCTCCGCTCGCAGGCATCAGTCCACTGGAATTTGGCTCCCTTCTGAGTTAGCCTTGTTAAAGGCGCTGAAATGGAAGCAAATTTCTCCACAAATCTTCTGTAATAACCAGCCAATCCCAGGAAGCTACGTACCTCTGTCGGCGTTGTAGGCCGGGGCCAATTCTTCACGGCTTCGATCTTCTGGGTATCCACCCGGATGCCGTCAGCTCCAATAATATGTCCCAAGAATGCCACTGATGTCAGCCAGAATTCACATTTAGAAAATTTTGCATATAATTTCTGATGCCGAAGTACCCCAAGTACCGTCCTCAGATGATCCGCGTGCTCTTCTTCTGACCGAGAATAGACTAGAATATCATCAATAAATACGATCACGAACATATCCAAGAATGGTCTGAATACCCGATTCATAAGATCCATAAACACCGCCGAAGCATTCGTCAGCCCAAAAGACATAACTCTGAATTCATAATGCCCATACCGGGTCCTGAATGCTGTCTTGGGAATATCTGCCTCCCGTACTCGTACCTGATGATAGCCCGACCGCAGATCTATCTTTGAGAAACATTTAGCTCCCTGCAACTGATCAAATAAATCGTCAATCCTGGGGAGGGGGTATTTATTCTTTATAGTTACCTTATTCAGCTGCCGATAATCGATACACATCCGCAGCGACCCGTCTTTCTTTCTCACAAATAATACCGGTGCTCCCCAGGGTGACGTGCTGGGTCGGATAAAGCCCTTCTCTAGTAAATCTCTCAGCTGTTCTTTCAATTCTTTTAATTCTGCCGGTGCCATTCTGTACGGGGGAATAGATATAGGCTGAGTGTCTGGCAACAGATCTATCGTGAATTCTATCTCCCGTTCAGGAGGAAGACCTGGAAGCTCGTCTGGGAATACATCTGGGAATTCATTAACCCGGAACGGATCGAATAGTCGGTGCTTCACTTTTAGATCATGTACGCGAACCAGATGATAAATATAGCCTTTTCTGATCATTTTTCTTGCCTTGAGGTATGAAATAAACTTACCCCTCGGCGTTGCTGTATTACCTGCCCATTCTATAACCGGTTCACCTGGGAATTGGAAGCGGACTATTTTCTTTTGACAATCAACATTGGCATAACAAGAAGCCAACCAGTCCATACCCATAATGACATCAAATTCGATCATATCTAGCTCTATCAAATCTGCCTTAGTGCAACGATCACAGATAATTATCGAACAATCTTTATATACCTGTCTAGCTATAACAGAATCCCCTACCGGAGTGGCTACCTCAAATGGCTCTATTGGTTCGGGTTTGATCCCAATTTTATCAGCAATAAGAGGAGAAATATATGATAAAGTGGAACCAGGATCAATCAATGCATATACAGCTCGAGAGAAAACCAATAATGTACCTGTAACCACGTTAGGCGACGCCTCCTGGTCCTGACGGCTGGCTAAAGCATATATGCGGTTCGAAGGACCGCTAGAACTGGACGCTCCGCCACGGCCTCTACCGCGGCCCGCCGGTGCCGGCATACCTCGCCCCGCAGGGCGCATGGCTACTGATGATGAAGATGAACCAGCACCCGAACCTGTAGGCTGCGCCGCACCACCTGCACTACCCCCACGCGGGCAATCTCTCATAAGGTGGCCCTGACGGCCACAAATAAAGCAAGCACCTGTAGCCCGATAGCACTCTCCAGGGTGGTGTCTCCCACAGTAGGAACACGGAGGTCTAGGTGGCCTCAACCCCGGAACCTCTGCCCGTCTGTGAGCTTGAGGCCCTGGAGCTCGACCCGCTCCCCGAATATCCGCACCTTTGTCGGGTCTCCCGCCCGTAGGCCGTGGGGGTGTACTCCGGCGGGCCGGGAGGAATATCCGTTGTCTTTCGCCGCCGAGGTTGTCCGCCTCGAGAATCCCCGAATACCCGGCCGACCTAGCCCTCTTGGGCCGGCGCCGTCATAACTCTCTGTCGGCCGGCGCCCCCCGTGTCGCTCCTCCATGCCCCGGGCGTATGCTCGTACTCGTGCAATGTCCATGCCGCCGAGAAGCCATCGACATACAGCTGTCAATCAAATAATCATCCGCCCCCATAACAAGCGGTGTACCCCCTATCGGCCATGTCTGCTACAATATGAGGAGCGTATCTGGCCAAAGAATCAAACTCCAAGCTGTACTCTCGGACGCTCCTACCACCCTGCCTCAGATGTATAAACCTGTGAACCCTGGCGCGTCTGGTCTCTGGGGGTAGAAAATGGGCAAGAAAAGCCTCCACGAACTCATCCCATACGGTGCGGGGAGCACCCTCACCTACGGACAGCTCCCACGACTCATACCAATTGGTCGCTATGTCGTGCGGCCGATACGACGCGAACTCAACCGACTCGGTCTCGGAGGCCCCGACAAGCCGCGGCGTACGCCGCATCTCTCCGATGAACTCCCGAGGGTCCTCCCAAGCTTTGACCCGAAGAACTCGGCGGATTACAGTCAAGAAATAGCGAGCCCTCCGACCGTCACGTCCCCCTCGCATAATCATCCCTCGGTCTCCTGCCTCCGCCCGGACACGCTACCGTCCGCCCCCGGTCAATAGCCCGGACCGCGTCCCTCATAGCCCTATCCTCCTCCCCCGGGCCGAGGAGGCCGGAGGCTCGGGCACTCGAACCTCGGGGGCGGGCGGTGGAGCCGCCCTCGTCCATCTGCCGCCGCCGCTTCCGTGCCCCCTCGATGGTGATGGGGTGGCAGAACTGGCCGACCGGGGCACAATCTCCGGCTCGGGCTGAGCATGGGCCCTGGTAACTCTCTCGGGCCCCTACGGGTCTCTCCCGGCGGCAGACTTGCCCGCCGGGGACGGTGTCGCCTTTCTCGGAGGCATCGGCGAAAACATAACAATTTCGTCGAAAGAAGTCATCCTAATAATACGGCTACTATCGCACGATCTAAGATCGAAAGAAAGACAATATCCTAAATGTCCGTAGCCTCACGTTTATAGATGTGGTGCACAACACACCGATAAACAGGACTCTACTAGACACGGTCTGTGGACATTCCGAGGACGAACCGCTCTGATACCACTTTTGTCACGACCCAACCCCGTAGGCCGCGACTAATGTCCGAATTGGACACTTATACGTACCCAACACCTGGAGCTAGCATGATAACTCGCATAATTATAAATAATCACAAATAGCCTCAGATATCGCATAGTAGTCAACATAAGTAGCAAAAGCTAGGCTCAAAATGTACCGAATCTCAAAATATGTACAAAGGCAAGCCGACTAGGCTGCCGTGGCGGGTAAACCGCCCAAAGCATATAGCACATACACATAACTGTACAGATAGAGCCATAACCCACATACATATATCCACAGACCTCTAAACAGAGTAACAAAATCATATGACGGGACAGGGCCCCGTCGTACCCCTGAATAAATATGTACATATGCATCGGAATAGTATGTATACCAAAATATCGGCTCCGGATGAAGGAGCACTCCCAGATAGCGGGGAAAGGTGTCCTAAGTGGGTGGATCACCAAGCTGAGCGTCGGTACCTGCGGGCATGAAACGCAGCCCCCGAAGAAAGGGGGTCAGTACGGAATATGTACTGAGTATGTAAAGCAGAAATACGGAATCATAATAACAAATTACAGAAAATAGATATGGTATGCAAAATATCAAAATATTTATCAAAAATATAAATCATGCATAGGCTCTTAGAACGATGGTCGCCCGCCTGTCGATGGCGCCATACCACAGCATCACACCAGAAAGTTTCATATCTCCGTAACCCGACATATCCCCGTAACACATCATAGCCAACCATAACACCATACACAACATAACACCAAATATAAACGGAACCCGGCTCTCTAGCGAGGAGCTCGCCGAACTGTAACACAACATCACACCGGAATATATCATAATGCGCACGAAATATAACCGGCCGGGATCCGGTGAACGAGGCAATAACCATAAGCACGAGCGGAGTCGTGAGTAACCATATGCATAAAATCATAATCATCACTCATTATGTAAGTAAGAATCCATATGCGGAAGTCAAAGTGAAAATGGTATTAAGTTTTTCCGAAAATCATTAAGGGTAGCATAGAAAAGCCGCGGGCCCCACGGACGGGTGCCGACCCCCATCCGAGCCCGACTACGAGGGTTAGGGGAAAGTTATGCCTTATGAACTTACCTATTATGTTTTGGGGCGTTCCGAGCTCGTATGCAAAAGTTACGGACGTTTGAAGTTCGGGACCCTTTTGTAGTCAAAATTCTTTATAAGACTTTTGAAATTCAATCATTTGAAAACATAAGAAATCTTAGTTTGGTCACATTAAAGAATAGGTCTTTAGGAACGTATAAGTACGCATCTAGGCTCGGATTTTAAGAGTGGAATAACCCCGAGGCTCGGGTCATAGCCTAGTAGTACTAAGACATGCCAAAGAAGAGAAAACGACGCTTTACATACCTCTTCCGCTCGCAAGATAAGTCAAGCCTCAACTCTCGGATACGCCAAGATCTACATAACGCCAAATACATTAACATTAGCCATACGCACTTAGGCATTCAAATTCAAACGAACATTAATTTCTACAGAAATTTCGGCAGCATTTCCCCTGTAAATACACCAACCCCGAGATTTCAACTCGGCTAATTTCAACAACAACCAAACCAACAACCAAACTACAACATCAATAATCAATTCAAAGTACATTCTAACATTAATGGCTCTTTGTCTACATAATTCAACAACATTCATAATATTCCAATAACTCACCTCAACTACTTACCTTCAAACTAATTTCCACGTTTATACCCTCGATTACTAATCCAACACCATCCAAGCAATATTCAAGAACGTTTTAAACAATTCACACAATTTTCCAACCAACCCAAATAATGTCCCAACTTACCCGAAATTGTCTCCAAACCCGAGAACAACACCAAACATATTCTTTCCTTCCAAATTCATAATTTACATCATTAATCCACACACTAACAACGCAATATTCATAAATGCAAAAATTACATAAAATGTGCATAAATTTCCAAATCATCCCATAACTAACATAACATTGTTTTGAGTCATCAAACTTGCATTTTTCATCATAGAATTCATAACGACGGTAACGAAAATACTAACGACGATTTGTTCATTCACAATTACACTATAGGGGGCTATTCGGCCAACACCCTTTCAACACATAGGGATGATTTTCATTCTTTTCTTCACACCACAACAATCAAAACATGCTAACTAACATTAATACATTGTTTATACTTCAACACACATACACACGGCCAAAACCTCATATGCACGGCCCAACTTCAACTTTCTTCTTAACATGAATTTCTTCCATTTTAGCATACTACAACACATATAAACCATGTATAACACATAAAACAAGATTAAAACTCACCTTTCTTCTTCAACTTCTTAACTTGACCAAAGTTGGTAGATAGAGAAAACGAGCAAACTATTGTCCGAAACAACGACTCCACGTTACTTAGCACCCTTGAATTAGCAAGTTTGCTTGAAGAATTTATTTTTTTGAGGGCTTGATTTTGATCTTGAATTTCATGGACATGGCCGAACCCTCCTTTTCTCTTCTCCTTGTTTTCTTGATTTCTCTAGAATTTTCTAAGTGTGGAAATGGTGTGAAAGATGACTAAGTCATCTTTTAAGTCCCTTATAAAATAAATCCATGTGGCCATGGTCCACCATTAAGTGGCCGGCCACCTTTTTTTTTTTTATTTTTTTTTTGAATTTTCAAACTTTCCATAAATAGCACACTTACTAAAAATGGAAAATTCCTCCAAGTGTTTCCTTAACATTTTCATGACATTAAAACCATATACAACTTAAGCCTTTAAAACAAACGAAAGTCTCTCGGAATAGTCTTGTCCCTAACTTCTCACAATTCACCCAAGTTGTCCCGTTACCCAAAATACGGGATATAACATTAACTAGTGGGGATAGGTGGCGCGATTCTCAAGGTATTCAGATGAGATTTGGATAAGAAAATGGAATTTTTGGAAGTTCATAAGTGTTTAATTGATCAAAGTCAACATCGGGGGTAAATGAGTCTTTTTGAAAGTTTCGTTGATTCCATTAGGTCCGGAATGTCGATTATGACTTGGTTGAGTAGTTGGTTTGGCTCCCGAGGGACTCGGGGGTGTTGTGGTCTTTTATTTGGAAATCTAGTTTTATGAGATTTGGAGTTGACCTCATTCAGCACCAGGTCAAGATGACCTCTTTTGGAAATTCCGAGTGCATGAGTTCATACCGTGTTTTATAACTAGTTTGCATATTTAGTTCATGTCCTGGAGATTCCAGATGAGTTTTCGGTAATGGATCAAAGTTTGGAACATTGCAAATTTTTTTGTTTTCAGGTGTCTCGCATTTGCGGAGCCGCACCTATAAGAGATAGCTGCAGGTGCGGTCTTTTGGTCGAGTGGGCTAGGCTGCTCCTGCGAGGGAAGGCCCGTACCTGCATGGGTGCTTCTGCGCAACATGATCCATAGATGTGGACCTGGGCCTGTTAGGTGAAGCTCACAGATGCGAGCCTTTTTACGCAAAAGTGGACCCGCAGAAGCAGGTAAGGGTCTGCTGAAGCGGAAATCGCTGGTCAGATCAGATATTTATTCCTCATTTCGAGATTAGACTTCTCATTCACATATTTGGAACTTGGTTGCCAGGTTTAAGGTGATTTTTGAGAGATTTTGCAAGCTTCATCAAGCGGGTAAGTTTCTAATCTTTCTATTACTATTATTTCATCGATTAGTAAGAGATTCCATGCTAGAAATCATGACCTAGGATGGGGATTTGAGGGTTTCTGAACCTTAAGTCTAAAATAAGGATTTCTTCAATTAATCATGGAATTGAGTTAGATTTGATGTGATGGGGTTACCTCTGGGGAGGAAAGTTCTTCCATTTAAGTTGGTGTACAAAATCAAACATCTTTCTTATAGGAGCATAGAAAGATTAAAAGTCAGACTAGTTATCAGAGGAGATATCCAGCAAGAAGGTATTGATTTTAATGAAACTTTCTCACCGGTAGTTAAAATCACTACTATCATGTGTCTACTGGCAATTACAGTCAAAAGGGTTGGAAAATTTCACAATTAGATGTGAATAATGCATTTTTACATGGAGAGTTGGAAAAGAAGTATTTATGAAATTTCCTATAGGAATGATTCCTCCTAGTCCAAAACATGTATGCAGACTTAAGAAATCCCTATATGGTTTACGACATGCATCAAGGCAGTGGTATTCAATACTTATTGAAGTTTTGAGTTGTAAAGGTTACATTTATTCCATGAATGATTACTCTCTTTTTAAAACAATCAGGAGCTACAATTTCTGTAGTGATTGTCTATGTGGACGACATTGTTCTTACAGGGAACAATCAAGAAGAGCTATCAAATTTGAAGGATTTCTTACATATGGAATTCAAAATCAATGATCTAGGGAATCTTCACTATTCTTTGGGCACGGAAATCTTAAGAGAACGACGGGGGATGATCATAAGTGAACGAAAATTCACTTTAGATCTTCTAAAAGAGTTCAATTGTGATCATTTACATGTGGTCTCTTCGCCACTCGATCCATCTTCCAATTGAAGTCCACTGATGGTGAATTTCTCACTGATCCAACATACAACAACAACAACAACAACAACAACAACAACAACAGAAAACTACCTATTATAATCCCACCAGGTAGGGTCTGGGGAGGGTACCTCTACCTTTTGACGAGTAGAGAGGTTGTTTCCGATAGACCCCCGGCTCAAAGAGAGATCAAAAAACATCAGGAATGATAAACAGTAATAGCAACAAGATAATAGGATAACATAGTAAAAGAAACAATCAAATAGTACTAGAGATAAGAACAAGCAATTCAAAGCAGTATAGACAGACATGACGAACTACTACGTAAAAGCACAATAATAACTCATACTAGACCAGATGTGTCATTTGCAGTACATCATCTTAGTCAATACATGTAGAAACCCAGATTGCCTCATTACACTGCTACTTTAGGAATTCTGAAATATCTCCGATCAAATCCAACTCAAGGATTATTCTTCTCAGCAAATCCCTCTTTCCAATTGCTTGCTTTTTGCTATGCATGTTGGGTACTTGCCCCAACACTAGACCATCCATTAGCGGGTTCTTTATCAGTCTTGGGGGATCCCCAATTTCATGGAAATCAAAAAAACAGACATTGATTTCTTCATCATCCACTGAAGCAAAATACCAATCCATGTGTCGGCTAGTCTCCAAAATTACTTTGTTGACTTGATTTCTAGCGGATCTCGGTGCTACTCCTTCAGTTCCGGTACCATTACACTCGGATAGACAAGACGCAATTCACATTGCTCAGGTGTTCCATGAGGGGATCAAACATCTTGAAATTGATTGCCATTTTGTGCGACAACAATTTCAGGCCTAATTTCACTTCAATTTGTTCCTTCATTAGCTCAACTTGCGAATTTACTCACCAAACCTTTGTCGGGTCCTTCTCATAAATCAATTCTCGGCAAGTTAGGTATCGCTTCTCTCCCCTCTAACTTGAGGGTGTGTTGGAATTGAAACACTCACCTATACAGCCATGGATGATATTCAAGCTTAATTTAACAGCAAAGAAAGAGAAATAGGAAGAGACGAGAAAAAGAAAAATGAAGAACTAAAGATAAAGGATAATTCTCAGACCTCTATACCTTTCAAAAAGACAAAATAGCTGGCAACATATTGAGACCACTCACCTCAGCTCTACAAGCTCATTTAAATGAGCTGATATGGACAAGTCAATTGACTGACACGTGGCACAACTATAAAAAGGAATTAGGGCAACATATATGGTATATTTTACAGATTTTACATTATACAAAATAGACAGCTCATTGTACAAAGAAATATAGATTTATATATTTGGAGTATAGCTAGTAGCCAATAGAATAGATTACACGTATAGGTTACCTTTCTGTCTTTTCTCTTTCATACTTGTATGTATACAGCAGCATTAATGAATGACAAGGCAATTAAATGTTTTGCTATTTCAAGTCTTATTTTCCACAGAAACCATGGCGGCAGGAACAACTTCCATAAAGAACTCATCAAAACAATTTAAAATAATAAGATGCATGTCAACACCCACAAGAAGAGAAGATTTACCCAACCTTGAAATAATTGGAAGCAAAGGTGCATTATTTCTTTGACTCAAAACATCCCTGCAATTTTTGAAGAGTTGCTAGCCAATAAGGTTATATATTGAGTTTCCTATGTCAAAGCAAGCAGATGCAGCCAACAAAGAGGACGATCCAAAGTATTGCAAATTTCACCATATTATCAGTCATCCCGTCGGAAAATGCTTTATCTTAAAGGAAAAGATCATGGCATTAGTGAAAGATGAAAAAATCATTATTGATCATGGCGAGACAGTAGGCAAAACTATGCTAGTGCCAAACTTGACCATAATAAAGGTTCAATTTCAGAAAAACAACAAAAAATTACGCTCTATTGCATCACCAAAGATTGAAGAAGGATTCATCATGATACAAGAGATTTGAACTAGTTGAAGCTCCCACCTTGAAGAAAGTGTCTAACATGTTGAAGGTAGATGACCTCTCCAACAACAAGTTACACTTGAACTTCGGTCGGTTGCAAAAGACAAAATGATCAAAGGACTTCTAGACTCTGGATTTCGAAAGCCAACACAAGATCAAGTGCAAAACAGCTTCAACCATAAAGAAACATAAAATCCAAGGCCAAACGAAGTGTAACAATGCTTCATCACAAAGCGTTAGAAGGACATGTGCATTTTTATAACTCTTCCCCAAACAGCTTCTTGATGCACGAACACCCTTGTTGGGCTCCTTTCCCTAAAAAACATCTTTTAAAAGTTATTTAACTTTTGAAATCATGATAGTTCCACCTACCAAAATAATTCTTTTAAACTGGTGTTTTTCTAGCACAACATCTTCACAGCTATAGTAGTTAATCTTATTCATATTCATTTCAATCTAAGTATTCATTCTTTTAGATCTTTTGAAAAATTAGGATTATCCACAGGTTCGTCAAGACCAGTAGCTTTGATACCAAATGTTGAAAAATTGGGGAGGAGAAATACTCTCGATCATGCAAATTCTTTCTTAAAGACAAGTGGAGAAAATGATTCTTCTTTATTTGACTCTACTTGCCTTCTCAATCAATGATTTTTTCTCTTTGAAAATAAGTGAGGAATATATTTTTCCACTAACTTAACTTACATAAAATATTATCGTGCCTAGGTATTATAGAAACTTTTCCAACATGTACCTATTCTAGTACATATATCATAATTTAATTCTAAATTTTCTCATTCCCTCGTTAATGATTAAAGCATACATGCATCTTAGCATTAATTTCCTAATACATGAACTGGATAAATATATGTAATTGGGATGAATCTAGTTTACCTTTTCAACAGGATGATGACTAGTTATTTTCATCTCTCTATTTTTTGATGTATCAAATTCTTGCATTATTGAAGCAATGTAATATATTTTATATTTTACACTTATGCAAATTATCTTGTGTTCTTCACTTATGTGTGCCTATGCCTTAGAACAAATTAATGTGATGACCCATAATGCCATGCTTTTTTAACTCATGCAATTGAACTTAGAATGAAACTCTAGGTTTCCTATGTATCTAGGTGAAGCGAATCAAGTCATAACGTAGTTAAAAATAAATGAGTTTTTTTTTTTGCTTGTTTTCTTTATGTCCTAATTTTTTCATAGGCCGCCTCTCTCAAGGTTTTTGACCTAGCAAAATTTTTTATGTCGTACAATATTAAACTCATGCTGGACAAGAGTAACATGTAGTTTATGCTCATGTGTCAAGGAGTAGCAGTTTCTTATGGAGTAACTGCATGCACAACTACAAATCTTTAATAGAGAGGTAGCGGATGATATTGTTGCCATGAGAAAGATGAATAAGAAAATTCACACTCTGATAATCTATCAAGAGATTGATGAAGAGATGTCTCAAAAGGTTTCTTTTTATGAAACTTGAGAAAATATGAAGATGATGAGGAGAAGATATTAAGAAGATTTGAAGGATGACTAGGTCGTTGCAAGATCAATTATACGATCATTGGATTGACAATTTAGTTTTATGGTTGTTGTTAAGAATACAAGGATTTGGACACCATGATCACAAATAAACTTATTGGATCTTTGAAAGACAATGAAGAAAGATTTAAGAAGAAACAATAATCGGTCACACAAGCTTTGCAACTAAATCTTTCTTAGACGGAGAAATATGAAAGACGTGGCTCACATCAAAAAGGTTGTGAACATGGATGAGGTAGAGGAAGATCCGAAAAAGAAGTTGAGCTCGAGTTTCTGAAGGCAGAAGACTTGCTTTTGCATATCTTCACCAGGTCAAGAAAGATTGATGTTTTCCATATTATCTCTTGGAGTGATGAATCTAGTTTAAAGGGGAGTGTTGAAAAAGTAAAATAGATTCATCCCAAGTACAAGAATTTATCCAGCTCATGTATTAAAAAATTAATGCTAAGATGCAATATATGTTCTTAATCATGAACTAGTGAATAACTCTCTTTGAGTCGAGGGTCTATCGGAAACAACCTCTCTATCATCACCAGGTAGCGGTAAGGTCTGCGTAGGCTCTACCCTCTCCAGATTGCACCTTTGTGAGATTATATTGGGTATGTTGTTGTTGTTCCATGAACTAGGGAATAGGAAAATTTAGAATTAGATTATGATAGATGTACTAGAATAGGTACATGTTGGAAGAGTTCCTATAAATAACTTGGCACTATAATATTTTATGTAAGCTAAATTGGTGGAAGAATATATTCCCCACTTGCCTTCAAAGAGAAAATCATTGATTGAGAAAACAAGTAGAGTGAAGTAATGAAGAATCATTTCCTCCACTAGTCTTCAAAAAAAATACTTGAGTGATTGAGAGTGCTTCTCCTTCCCGATTTTCCAACACATCCTTTACAAAATTCTAAGTCACGGAAACAATCCTAAGCTAACATTTTTGTCGATTTGTCCTTAATTCCTCTTCCAACTTCGCATCATTTCTCCACACTTGATAAATCATCCTCAATCGTACGGGTCTCACATTTAATAGTTGTGGTGATCACTTGGCCATGTGTCTTATTATTACGCCATGAGTATGATAATTTACTTCTTTTGTTCAAGTGTTGGTTGAAGGTCGTCCCATCTATGAGAGTCGTCTCCTTTTAAGAACCGCCAATCCCCGTGTGAGCCGCCTCTGATGAGCTTCAAGAAAAAAATAAGTATGTGCGACGTTGAGAAGGAGTAGCTTCGCAACATGATCTATTGCAACAAATATTTCTTTCGTATGGACATTTTTTGCTTGTAGTTTTTTGCTTGAAACTTCAACATATTTGCTTTTTGTTTATCTTGTCTATCTGATATCAAAACCCTTTGTGGTTCTCCACAAGTTTGAAAAAGAAACAAAAAAAGATAAGATTTGAGAAGCATGATAGCTAAAGTCACCACATGTGAGACTCAAGGATCAGCTTCAAAAATTTATACTCACCCTGTCCCAATTTATGTAAGAAGTTCGAAGTACGAGGACAAAACACTTACGTTATGATTATGAATTTGGGTATAGATTCTTCAAAAAATTTAAAATAAAATTTACATATTTTAACACTAAAAGTACTACAAATCTATATATAATATAAAATTAGGCATAGATAAGGTGATGTCATTAAGACCTCTCTATGACCAGCATTTACATTTATCTTTTTTCTCCTTTTTTTGATATTTTTATTGCATTTTTGGTTCATTTCTACTACTAACCTATGGATTAATAAAGGGGAAATAACCCATATATACCGCTCACGCATCTAGTTTCATGAAATCAATCTAAATTTACATCGTATCATTCTAACCACTATTGTATCATCAGTGTATAAATAATGTATATGTACTGTATAGATATATATATATATATACACATTAATATACTTTGTATACATAATGTATATGCTTTGTATAAAAACATGAAACCAACTCAAATTATAGTGTATACAAAGTATAGCTACATATATACATTAATATACTTAGTATATATTATGTATGTATTTTGTATAAACACATGAAACCAACTCAAATTGCAATATATAGATAATTTATTTGTTCTATATAGCTATATAAGTTTGTTCAACTTCTTTTGTAAATTTACATATACACTATTATACATTACACTGTATATACTGTATAAATAATATATATGCTTCGTATAACAATGTATAAATATTGTATAGCTATCTATAAACAAAAGACAATAGTTAACGACCATCCAAACAAGAGTAAAATTGAAGCTCGGAGCTGTGATAAGACAAGAAAATAAAGACATCATTTTTCTTTCTGGGTTAACTTTTTTTTTTTGGGAGAATTCTTACTTTTCACCACAAAAATCCCAACTTTCTTCTTTTCAGAGGAATTAGTAAGTAACACTGATGAAATTCATCGTAAAGGAAAACATTTTTCCTTCGTACGAAACACACCCTTTGAGAATAACAATACAACACATTAGGTAACAACCATCCAAGCAAGATAAGTTATAGCAGTTTTATTTAATTTAAAATAAAATGAGAAAGAAGAGATAAAGAGGAAATCAACCAGAAGAAAACTTGGTGCGGATAGTTTAAAAAGTTATTGCCGGATTGTACGCCATAAGGCCATACGTGAAGTCACCTCAATGGTGCAATCCAACGGTTACTTTTTATTATGCAAAAGAAATAAAATGTTTACAATTCTCCATTGATGATAGCAGCTCAGTTCTCTTTCTTGCATGAGCTGTTGAAGGCCAAGTTTCTGAAAGAATTGTGCTAAGAGTTAGCCTTTGCTAAGTGGTGGATCTGCGCGAGAAATCAGATTGCCGAAGGGACATATTGGGTAAGAAGTTGATTGTTGGGCTAATTTTGGTAAACTAAATGCCTAAATGGACACTCAGCTTAATAAAAGCCTCATACAATAAATGTAGCACGCACTCAAGCCCACATTGCAGCAATCAAGTGGGTCATTGGCAGATATGCCCCTAATTTGAGGTGGTCTTTAATTTTTTACCCTGCAATCTGCTGGTATTTAATATTTACCCTTCAACCTTTTTAAGTCAAAAAGCTAGACGAAAATACCATTGGGGAAAAACACGATGGATCATGACGATTGAGCGACGGTGATGACGAGAAGAAAGCTATTTCAACTAATTAACAAGTTTATATCGAGAATGAGATGCCCATTTTGCTACAATTCGACCAGTTTATATATTGATTTTGCTTTTTTGTCTTTATATACCATTTTGATTCATAAAATTAAAAGAATCTATGGTGGTCATTGTGGTTTTCTCTGTTGTTGGTTAATTTTCTCATTCAATTTTCTGTTTTGTGTTGAAGATTGGAACAAGAATCTAGAGTTTTCTTTAACAAGAGAGATATTTCGATGGTTTTAAATTTGTGGTTTTCACAAGACAGACCACAAACTCCTACCCCAGGGGTAGTTGCTAGTCAAGCATCAGATCTCGAATGCAAAGGTAATTGCGCTGCCAAAGTTGTTTGTAGGTAGAAAAATTAATTTGACACTAACTTTTGGAAGATAGACTAGGAATAGTGGGGATAAGCACAACCACAATGTCGAAGTGAGGACGTTGAGGTTCCACCGAGAACAAGTTCAGAATGTCGTTGAGTTTGCCGGTGGAGGCGACGGGAACTACACACATAACATTGGTGCTAAAGTTATGTCTTAAGGCTAAATTGACTAACTTTGAAATATAAAGTCATATGTTAAGGCCT
>NW_026714529.1:0-20506 GCF_029784015.1 Lycium ferocissimum | reverse complement strand
TTCTATAACAATACGGGAAATATCTCCCCTATTTCTTTAAATTCCCTCAAGTTTAGAAAAAAACACAATAGCAGCCTAAACAATTAATGATCCTTAACAAGTTCCTTAATTAACACAACAATACGACGAGCAGCAAGCTCGGTTTACGACTAACAAAACTATAGCTTTAAACCCCTTCTTCCTTCAAGAACTTTTTAACAACAACAGCCACAACATACTTATTTTATTCCATGAATTTCCAGCCACAAAATACCATAAGAACCATCCCAAAATAGTCCACAACATTACAACAACTTCAAGATGATTTCCAACCTTTTCTTCAAGGGTTTCTAACCAAAACAAAGTAGCTAAGACTTGTACAAACTTAAATTGTCACGACCCGAGCTACGGGCCATGACGGGTATCCGGGGCTAACCACCGAACACCACTCGTTTCGTTACCTATAGCCTTTCATTCATAATATATGCTTAAATTCACGGAAATGTATCACCATTGGAAACATATTTACTTTTATAGACATAAACCTTTAGGTCATCAAAATAATACATATACATACATATACATGAACACTATGGGACCATATTACCCAAACATGCATATCTACGAGCCTCTGCTGGAATACTAGACATATAGATGGGACAGGACCCCGTCGTGCCCAAAATCATGGATATATACATATATGTACCAAAAGAATAATCAATAGCACCTCCGAAAAATGGAGTGCTCACAAATCAGCTCCTAGGGATCAGCACCGTCTCCCTGCCTACCTGTGGGCATGAACACAGCGTCCAAAGAAAACGGACGTCAGTACGAATGTTGTACTGAGTATGTAAGGCAGGAATGAAACAAGCATAGTTAGGAAAGCATAAGTCATGAGATGAGGAAATAACCTGTATATTCATTTACATATGGATACGTTCATGTACATACTTCATACGTAAGCATATCATATACACTATCATAGTGTGTGCCTTATCACGTCACATATACATCATCATAACATACAAGTATCATCACATCAATCATACATCATCATGTCGTTAACCCGCGTCCGGGTAACCATCATATGCAGCCCACTAGTGGTGGTCATGTCCGCCCTTTTCTCGGTGCGGTGGAATCATAGCAGCCCGCCGTAGCGGTGACATGTCCGGCCAATTAGGCGTGGTGGAATCACATCATCATACATACCATACATTTCACATATTTGTCATCATACATCATACATCATCATAGATTCATCACTATCACTCATTTCATAGACATATCGCACACTCGTCATCATACATATCGTCGTTTCATTATTATTTATCGTCTCACAAGCTTGTCATAATTCTACCACATTTAGCATTCTTCGTTGCATATACACATACATATCATCAACACATGCATTTGAGCTTAAGGATAACTATATCTATGTCGGGGTGACATAAGGTCGTGAACCCCCGATCATGTTATGGAATAAGCATAAGCATCATATCTCACCTTGAAGGGATTTACAATTTAAGGTGAGTACATATAGGAAAGAATATAAATGGTTCATGGTCGTAATCGCTAACCTCGTAAGTACTTCATATCGTGGTCTCTAGAATCTTTATCGTATTCATAACGTGTTTCTTATCTAGCCTAACTATTCATGAACATTGGCTCTTCACCTCTTGAAACATAGGAGATTCATGAAGGAGGAGGAATATCATACATAGGATTCATGCCTTAGAAAGAAGGGTAAAGCCTCACATACCTTTTTCATTTAGCTACTCTCTAGCTTGCTCGTTCTCCTTTAACGCCCTCGTCTTTACCTTCAAGGGAATTCGTATCGTCGTTAGCTAGGCAATTATAAAATCGTGCCTCTTAAGGCTAAAGAAAATTGGGCAGCGTTTCCTTTGTTTATACTACTTTCTGCCATATTCCATATCGATTTCCAACGCCCATAACAACCATATCAATATCATTAATAACAATCGTCATTTATTCACATGATTCGCATTTCATCATTTCACCTCAATTTTCCATATTCATGACTAAAATTCATTATCACGTTCTTCCACTTATAATACTCATTCCATGCTCTAGATATCATTTATAACACATTTATAATCTCAACACAACAATTTTCATGATTCATCTCAACTACTATTCCACAATGACGTTATTCACCCATTTATAACCCATCTTCCATACTCTTTCTTAATCTAAGTGTTTCATCTTAATAACGCTTCAAACAACATGTAAAGATCATGAAACTTACCTTAAATGATAGAGGAATAGACCTTGAATGATAATACACCTTTTCCACCAAAACCCTATTTTTCCTTTCTTGAGATTTCTTGACTTAGATAGCTTTAATGGAGTTTCATAGGCTTGATTCACTTCATATCTTGTTGCTGATCCTTGATTCTCTTGGTTTTCTTGTGGATGAAATATTTGGAAGGTTCTAGAGGTGTGGAGAAGTTGAAGTCATATATGGAAATGAAATAAATGAAGTGGACTCACATTTAAAGACTTGAAATAGTTTCAGCCGGTGGGACTTCCACGGACAGCTTCACGGTCCGTGGAACCCTTTGTTGGTCGTGGAACTGGTCGTGGTTAATGACCACCCAGCCATCTTATCTGCTGGCTGTTCCACGGACACATCCACGGTCCGTGGATCATGGTGTTGTCCGTGGAACATGGTCGTGGAACTCACAGTTCCACCGGGATGGTTCCCGTCGTTTCGTTTGATCTCCAATCGTTATGGAACCTTCTTGGCACTGGTTTATCACTTCATTATTAATCTAGGGGATGTCATAACTTTTCTCCACAACATCCTTAGGGTATCACTAACTCAATACTCATAGTTTTCGTCCAACACACTAACTTGTACTCGATTTCCTTAACAACTTTCTTACCTTAACTCGGATGCCTTTGGAAGTCTTAATTAGGACTATCAATTACTACTTCTTTCTTATCCAAACCTCGTATACGTCATGTCCCTCATGAGTCTATTAACTGTATGCTAAGGGGAAATTTTCTGAGGTGTAACATTCTTCCCCCCTTTTGGAATATTCGTCCTCGAATGTTAGATCGTCGGGATTCTAGAAAAATTTTGCCAGAGTTTCCCCTGTAATATGGAATTACCATCCTATCACAACAACCCATAATATCATTGCCTCACAGGGCTACAACATAATATCAATATACATTGGCCACACACGACCCATATACGTAAAAGAAAAACAAACGTACCTTATAATCTCGATGCTTCATCATGTATCTCTTCCGGGGGCTGAAATAAATGCGGATAGGTGGATTTCATCTTTTCTTCTGCTTCCCAAGTCATTTCCTCTCGGTTGTCGTTTCGCCATAAAACTTTGACTGAAGCTATTTCTTTGTTCCGAAGTTTCCGTACTTGCCTGTCTAATATGGCAATTGGCACTTCTTCATATGTTAGCTTTTCCGTGAGCTGAACATCATCGACTGGCATGATCCTTGTGGGATCTCCAACACATTTGCGGAGCATTGAAACATGGAATACTGGATGAACTAATTCGAGCTCTGAAGGCAATTCTAATTCATACGCTACTTGACCCACTTTGCGGATGATTTTGTAGGGTCCAATATATCGAGGACTCAACTTTCCTTTCTTACCAAATCTCATCACCCCTTTCATTGGTGATACTTTTAAGAATACCCAGTCATTAACTTGAAATTCTAAATCTCGCCGGCGGTTGTCCTTTGGGCTGTCAATAATCGATCTCGGATCACCTTAACCTTTTCTACCGCTTGTTGAATCAACTCGGGGCCTATTAATTGTACTTCTCCGACATCAAACCATCCGATCGGAGATCTGCACTTCCTTCCATATAACGCTTCATACGGAGCCATTTGAATACTGGAATGATAACTATTGTTATAAGCAAATTCGATTAGGGGTAAGTGGTCATCCCAACTACCACCAAAATCTAAAACACATGCCCTTAGCATATCCTCCAAGGTCTGTATAGTACGCTCGGCTTGTCCGTCAGTCTGCGGATGAAATGCCGTACTAAGCCTTACTTGGGTACCTAGACCTTCTTGGAAGGATTTTCAGAACTTAGCTGTAAATTGTGTTCCTCTGTCTGTAATAATAGATATTGGAATACCATGAAGCCTTACAATTTCTTTGTTGTACAACCTTGCATAATCTTCTGCTGAGTAGGTAGTTCTAACTGGAAGAAAATGAGCCGCTTTCGTGAGTCTGTCCACTATCACCCATATAGAATCATACTTGCTTCGTGAACGAGGTAGTCCTACAATGAAATCCATATTGATTACTTCCCATTTCCACGTAGGAATTTCCATTGCTTGCAATAATCCGCCCGGCTTTTGATGTTCTACCTTCACTTGTTGGCAATTTGGACATTGGGCTACAAATTCTGCTATGTCTCTTTTCATGCCATCCCACCAATAAATCATTTTGAGATCATGATACATCTTTGTCGTTCCTGGATGAATGGAGTACCGCGAATAATGAGCTTCTTCTAGGATTCGGTGGCGTAATTCTGCCACATCCGGAACACATAACCTATTCTGGTACCTGAGAACCCCATCTACTGAGACTTCAAATGGTGACTTTTCTTTTGGGAACTTCACATCTTTATAATACTTCAATTTGGGATCCTCGTATTGGCGCTCTTTTATTTTCGTGTCCAAGGATGAAACTGTGGGATCGTTAACACTAACTCCAGCATCGCCTGAATTAATTATACGTACTCCAAGGTTGGCTAATTGATGGAGTTCATGAATCATTTCTTTCTTTTCCGATGGAACTTCACATAAGCTACCCATAGATCGGCGACTAAGCACATCAGCTACTACATTGGCTTTTCCGGGGTGGTATAGAATATTAACATCATAATCTTTCAATAATTCTAACCACCGCCGCTGCCGCAGATTCAACTCCTTCTGTTTGAAAATATATTGAAGACTCTTATGATCTGTGTAGATATTAACATGCACGCCATACAAATAATGTCTCCACATTTTCAATGCATGAATAACTGCAGCTAGTTCGAGATCATGAGTTGGGTAGTTCTTTTCATGTTTTCGCAGCTGTCTCGAAGCATAAGCAATGACTTTCCCATGCTGCATTAATACACATCCTAGCCCCACGCCGGAAGCATCACAATATACAACATAGCCATCCGGCCCTTCTGGAAGTGTTAAGACTGGGGCTGAGGTCAACCTGTCTTTTAACTCTTGGAAGCTACGCTCGCAAGCGTCATTCCACTGAAATTTTACTGACTTCTGGGTTAGCTTCGTCAATGGGGCTGAAATAGATGAAAAGCCTTCTACGAATCTTCTATAATAACCTGCCAAACCCAGAAAACTACGAACTTCTGTAGGCGTCGTAGGCCTTGGCTAAGTCTGCACGTACCTTAATCTTCTGAGTGTCAACTCTAATACCATCATCTGAAATAACATGACCCGAAAATGTCCACGAGTTTAACCAAACTCACACTTTGAAAATTTTGCATACAATTCTCGAGCTCGAAAAATTCCAAGGACAATGCGTAAATGGTCCGCATATTCGATTACGTGCGAGAATACACCAGAATATCATCAATGAATACTATCACAAATAGATCCAAGAGAGGCCTGAATACATTATTCATTAAATTCATAAATACCGCCGGAGCATTAGTTAGCCCAAACGACATCGCTCTGAATTCATAATGGCCATATCTCATCCTGAAAGCCGTCTTGGGAATGTCTTCTTCTCTGACTCTTACTTGATGATAACCCGACCTCAAATCCATTTTAGAAAACCACTTGGCACCCTATAGCTGATCGAATAAATCATCAATCCTCGGAAGAGGATATCTATTCTTTATCGTCACATTATTCAGCTGTCTATAATCAATACACATTCGTAGGGAGCCATCTTTCTTTCTTACGAATAGGACTGGCGCTCCCCATGGCGACGAACTGGGCCTAATAAACCCCTTCTCGAGCAAATCTTTCAACTGTGCTTTCAACTCTCTCAATTCTGCTGGTGCCATTCGATAAGGAGGAATAGAGATAGGTTCAGTGTCCGGCAGTACATCAATAGCTAACTCAATTTTCCTTTCTGGGGGAAGGCCTGGGAGTTCATCTGGGAATACATCCGGGAATTCATTCTGTTATATCCTGCATTTTTGCACGTTCGGATATTTCAAGGAAGTCGTGACAAAGTTAAGGGAATAACTATCTTCCAAAGTTATTTTAATGTACAAGTGGTTATGAATGTTGTTTATGAACATTACTATTATGGAAATACTGAGAAAGGTTAAGGGCAAGAAGGGGAAATTCGCAAAATGGTTCATGAAAATAATGTGGAAGGCTAGGGGCAAAATGGTAATATTGAGAAAAGTCGAGGGGTAAAACGGGAATTTCACATAGGTTTCAAGAAAGTTCCAAAAGGGTCATATTGGCCATGTGAGAGAAAAAAAAAAAAAAGAGAAAAGAAAAGATGACAAAATAAGTCATCCTTGCTAGAAATTTAAGAAATTTCTAGAGAGAGGGCATGTGCCTCTCACATGCTTGTGGGAAATTATATATATATAGAGAAGTGGTGGAAAATTAAGACACAATTCTCTTCATCTTTAGAAAGATGAAAAAATGGAGAAGGCAAAAAAAAAATTAAAGGGGCCATTCGGCCAAGCTTGGGGAGAAAGAGAACCTTGACAAAAAAAATTCAAAAATTATTTTCCTACTAGTTGGAAGGCCCTTAGCAAGGTGAAGTAATCATTGGAGCAAGAAAAATTGGCATTCTAGCAAATTGTAGACTCTAGCCAAAGGAGGAAGCCAAGGGAGAAAAGGTAAGAATCAATCCTCTTTTTATATGTTGTAGATGGTTATGTATGTCGTGGTATGTAGAAATGGGTGAAATTTATGAAAATATGGGTATATTGTGTGGTGGCCGTGTGTGTATATGGTGTGTAGGAGCATTGGTTTAATTATTTTATTTAGTGTTCTAGTGTTGTTGTTAAGAATTCTATGTTGGTAATGAAAAGTTGATGATTCTAATTCAAGTGGTGATTGTTGGAAAAATTGTTTTAGAAGTTAAGGTGAATTGAATATAGTGTGCTTGCACATATGGAAAATAATGTTGTTAGTGAGTGAATTGTTGGTAAAGTTCATGAAAGTGAAGAAAGAAAATGTGTTGTTATTGTTCTTATTTCATTTGGAAGATTTCGGGTGGTATAGCATGTTGCTTGAATTGTTTGAATATGGTACGGATTGTTTGAAGTATTTTGGAGCATTGTTGAATGGCTTTGGATTAGTATTTGAATATGTGAACAATTATAAATTGAATATAAAGGAAGTGTTATTGAATTATGTAAAGGAGCTACTAATGTTGGGAATGTATTTTTGAATAAATTTCTATGTGGTAATTTGATTTTTGTCGATATGTATTCTACGACGAAAATGGGAATTTGATGGTTTAAATTAATGGTAGAATGGTTACGGGCTGATTTGGAAGACAATGTGATCTTGGTGTCGTTTCGTAAATGATGAGAATAATGTTGTTAATATGCATATTGTTAGTGTAGTTCGTGAATTGGGAAAAATGAAAACGAGTTGTAAATGTTTTGTTGGAAGTTGATGTATCAAGTAGAGGAGAAGATTTCCTATGTTAGAATGCGTTCTAAATTGATTATGAATGTTGTTGATAATGTGGCCGAGTTCCATTCTCGGATTATTGTTGAAATTGGCCGAGTTGTATTCTCGGGGATGGTATATTTACAGGGGAGATGCTGCCGAAATTTCGGCAGAATATAAGTGGATTTACTTGAGAAATTAAGACAAGTGTTGATTTAAGATTAAATTCCTAAAGGCTTATAATCAATATTTGGTATTTGTGACCAATTGTAGATTTTGAAGAATTTGGAACTTGAATTTGGAGAAGCCTAAGAAGCGGAAAAGGTATGTAAGGCTTACCTCTTCTTTCTTTGGCATGTCCTAGTTGTAATAGGCTTGATTACAAGTCTCGGGGACGGTTCTACTCTTAGAAATCCGAGTCTGAATTTGGCCCTTTTTCATTTAATATAATTGAATTAGATTTTCTATACTTTATTGGAAAAATAACTTAAACACCCAAAACTTTCATAAAAGGAACCGAACTACCCTAAGACCTTCACCGGTGGCTCCATAGAGCTCCGGTGTTCGTAAATTTACGTATGCCACCTCGACTTGACCCGAGGTGGGCCCGCAATCCCCGAGACCTATTTGTATAGTTCTATTTGTCTTATTTCCGTACGAAAATTTATGGAAACCTTGGCTATCGTTGCGAGTTTGTTATAAGTATCTGATAACTCTGATATAAGTATTTGAATGCAAGTATTGTGATACGAATATTTTGATATACGTAATCTGATAAAAGTACTCAACTACGAGGATTCCGATACATTTATTCTGATATATGTATTCTGACATAAGTAATCTGTTATAAGCATTTTGATATAAGTATTTTGATATAAGTATTTTGATATGAGAATTTTGGCATAAGCATTCTGACACAGGTATTCTGACATAGGCGTTCTGATAATAGTATTTTGGTATGAGGATCCCGATATAAGTATTCTAATATAAGTATTCCGATATAAGTATTCTGATATAAATATTCCGATACAAGTATTCGATATAAATATTCTAACACAAGCATTTTGATATACGTATTCATTTCGATAAAAGATTTCTATATAAGATATTATGTACTTTGATATAAGTAATTCTGATTAAGACTATTCTCGAATGAGAATAAATACTCCATAAGTATTTTGATACAAGTAGTTATTTTGATACAAGAATATTGGTACTCCCATATAAGCATTCGATATAAGTATTTTGATAAGAATATTTTGGGATAAGTATCTCCGATATACGCGTGCGTTTGGTTCGATAAAAGTATCTCTTTGTCCGATGCGAATATAAGTGTGGTTTGATATAAGGATATGTCCGTATATAAGTTATAATCATTTTGTCAATGAAAGTATTTTGTCCCGGTTCCCCGGGACTATAAGTATTATGATATAAGTACTTTGATATAAGTATTCGACATAAGTGTTTTGATACAAGCACTGACACAAATATTTTGATACAAGAATATTGGCATAAATATTTCGATATAAGTTCTAGATATAAGCATTCCGATTAAGTAATACTCAGTACATATTCACGTACTACCCCCCCCCCCCCTTTCTTCGGAGGCTGCATTTCATGCCTCGATATTCGACAAAGACGTTCGATCATTCCATTTGCTCTGCGGAGTCTTGATTTATGCGCATTTAGTTTCTTACTATTTGTTAGAGACTTTGGAAAGTTAAAGTGTGCATAGAATGTTATGATCTTTGTCGGCTCCATCCCGGGCCGGTATGTATAATAAGTTCCATATGTGCGTTTGGTTCGTCGAATAGTTACTTTGTTGTAGGGTCATTTTCACACAAAATTCGAGAGATTTTGTACGAGGTGTTCGGTTCCGGGTATCACGTGGTATATGTCCGTCCCCGGAGTCCTCGTATATGGTGTGATGATATACGGGGCATCTAGGATTGTTGACCTTCTTTACGTCCTAGATCGTGCGATAGAGCCAAGTATATGTAAAATCCCTTATGTAAGCCTTACATACGACGGAAAAAGGTAAGCGACGACATGGAAAGTCACAGGGGTATATTGTCGAAATTGCTCTATTGCCGAAGTTGGAAGTTCGGTATACCCGACCTTACTAGGGGGATGGGCACCGTGGTATATGTCCGTCCCCGATTACCGTGTATATGGATTTTGAAAATAGAGACCGGTTCCCCGCAGTCAATTCCATGGTATATGTACACACCCTTTTAACATCTCCGATTCCGTGTCTACGTTATGATATGTCTCTAGGATTCCCATGACATAAGTACTTGACTCGGTATATGTCCCGCGGAACAACGGTCTTCTCTTCATCCGGGTGTATGATGTGTTATGAAAACGCCGAAGAAGGAGGCATTTTAACATGGGTGGCGACCATGTTCCACAATCAAGTGCCCCGTGTATGACTCCGATTTGCATCACTTAAAATTTGAAAGTAGGCATTTTGATATCCTAGATAAGGTACGCATTTGATCTCGTACTGTGCCGGTCCCGACTCGCTTATGATATAAAATTTCGTTGTACGTCCCCTTCGATCCCGATCATGATTCCTAGCCCCGTTATACTTCGGTACCTCGATTTCGATATGTTTCCGTCTATTACATTTCTAGTAATGTACATAAGTCTAAACGGACCCGATTATGATTCTCGTTTATTGTGTTTTATGCTTTACATAAATCAAAAATCTCGCACATATTCCGTAAAACAAACTTCCCCCCCCACGTTTCTTCGGGGTCGCGTTTCATGCCGCAGTGTACACCAAGTATGATGCGAAGACATTATAGAAGATGTTTCCAAGCAATTCGAGACCGTTTATGGAAGTTAGGGACGTTGGCAAGCTCCGTTTGCTACCAAAATCGAACATTAGCGAGTGCCGCCGAGTCGAGCCTCGTGTGTTATGTTTTTCGATTATTTGTTAGAGACTTTGCGAGCACGAGTCGTGGTATAGAATGTCGGCTTTGTAAACGGCTCCATCTCCGATTTGTCGTCCCGTATTGTATAATAAGTTCCATATGATTACGGATTCCGGATGACTTGAGGAGTACAAAAAAGAATAGTTCGAAAGTATTCGTTGTATTTGTCATTTTCATTTGACTAAGAATTCGAGAGATTATGTTTGTAATAAGAGTCGACTGGGTTCGCTCGGCTCCGAATGTGGGGTCGGGTGCCCATCACACCCTAGTAAATTTTTTTCTCGGGGTGTGACAAAGTGGTATCGCAATAGCAGTGTCCGTCCTAGGGTTGTACGCAAAGTCGTGTCCGGTAGAGTCCATTACGTTTATGGTGTGAAGCGCGCCACATTTATAAACAGGAGGCTACTACGGGCATCTAGGGATTGTTGACCTTCTTTTTTTCCCTTCCTAGATCGTGCGATAGAGAGCCAAGCTATAGGAAATAAAATCCCTTATGTAAGCCTTACATACGACGGAAAAAGGTAAGCGACGACATGGAAAGTCACAGGGGTAAATATTGACGAAATTGCTCTATTGCCTGAAGTTGGAAGTTCTGGATGGCTGGGATATATATATATATATATATATATATATATATAGGTATATGCTCGCAAAGCATTATTGATACTGTGTGTATAGGGAGATAGTATGAAAGGAACGAGGTCCGATAGAGGGTCGAAAGTTGACAATTAATTTTGCTACGATTATTATGTAAAAGCGGTGAGTAGAATTCGAACGACCGATATCCGGCACTTATGAAGTAATGGCAACGAAGGTATGTCCGTTACCATCAGGAATCTGGGAACCTAGGATGAAAGGTAGTTACACACGGAAGTGAAAGGTGAACATTGAGGGTCGAAAAGGGGTAAAATGGTAATTGTAAAAGAAACGACGTGTTACGAGGGTGTCCCGGAATCCGTAAGGCCTCGACTAACCCCAATTCATGTAGTAAAGGTCATACGAGGAAGGGGACGCGATTATAGAAGCATTAAGGCCCTAAATTCCACTAAAGTTTCGAGGTTAAGCGTGCTCAGAGCGGGGGTAATTTTAGGATGGGTGACCCCACTGGGAAGTTTACAAGAAATCTTACATATTTAGACATACGAGACAAATGAGAAATTGGAGTGACTTAAGGGGGAACTAGAGCATATGGAATGGTTGGAGACCATAAAAGGCCACCCAACACATAACAGACTAGAATGGAAGGAAGGCAGAAGGTACGTCATAGTTCTGAAATTTAGATAGGCTTGAATGGCATCTGGAGGTATTTTGTGGGCTAGTGGATAGTAATTATATATATGTATATGCGAAGGCGTACGATATCTCACGTGTACACGTATCGGTGGGCATGTGTGCCTCAACGACCGGTGCCACGATGGAAGACATTAATCGATGTAAGAGTATCGAAGTTCGAGTGGTAGCAAAGGTAAAAGGTGCAAGTGCTATAAAATACGCTGATGTTATTCTTGTCATAAGCTAAGAATGGACTAGTATTAATACCAGGATAATTGAAAAAGAAAGAGTATGAAGATGTGGACGAATAAGGATATAGACCTAAAGTGAGAGAAAGACTTATGGTAAGAAGATCTCGATGCGTTATGCGTAGAGTTGGAAAGGAAAATGGGGAATGAAGCATAATCAAGACGAGAGTACTTGAAGATTGTGACGTATAAGAAACCCCCTTAAAAAGGGGGGGGGGGAGAGCATATAATGTCAGATTTAAAAGGAAATCGCGACAATTGGTAGTCTGGGAATTTTTTGAAAGAAAGAAAGGACGCACAACCTGTGGACGAAGTAAGAGCGGCCACCGGATATTAGAAAATAGTTCATAGACCATTAATTGTATGGAATATGAGAATACATGTTATGAAATTATATGAATCACTAACGTGAAGCGATGCTCGGTCGTATTTGTAACGAATCTACACCGGAGAGTCAACAAGGAACAACGATGGATGAAACGGGCGCCAACATAAGAAATTAAAGACAAGTATACTTTGTCGGGAAATATGAGAGAAGGAAATAAAGACAAGCTATAGAAGAATTCAAAGATGTTGCGAACTAACAATTTGAGTAAAACTTGAATCACGAGTCCCCATAAGGGTAACTGCACCGTGATGGATAAGAAGCGATTAAGACACATTGTGTACATACGTTGTTGGGTAGGTATTGGGAAGGAAAGATTAAAGAGAGACCCCCCCCCCCCCCCCCCGAAGTGTTATAAGACCCCATAAGATCAATTGAACATTCGAGGACGAATGTTCTAAAGGGGGGGAGGATGTTATATCCCGCATTTTTGCACGTTCGGATATTTCAAGGAAGTCGTGACAAAGTTAAGGGAATAACTATCTTCCAAAGTTATTTTAATGTACAAGTGGTTATGAATGTTGTTTATGAACATTACTATTATGGAAATACTGAGAAAGGTTAAGGGCAAGAAGGGGAAATTCGCAAAATGGTTCATGGAAATAATGTGGAAGGCTAGGGGCAAATTGGTAATATTGAGAAAAGTCGAGGGGTAAAACGGAAATTTCACATAGGTTTCAAGAAAGTTCCAAAAGGGCCATATTGGCCATGTGAGAAAAAAAAAAAAAAAGAAAAGAAAAGATGACAAAATAAGTCATCTTTGCTAGAAATTTAAGAAATTTCTAGAGAGAGGGCATGTGCCTCTCACATGCTTGTGGGAAATTATATATATATAGAGAAGTGGTGGAAAATTAAGACACAATTCTCTTCATCTTTAGAAAGATGAAAAAATGGAGAAGGCAAAAAAAAAATTAAAGGGCCATTCGGCCAAGCTTGGGGAGAAAGAGAACCTTGACAAAAAAAATTCAAAAATTATTTTCCTACTAGTTGGAAGGCCCTTAGCAAGGTGAAGTAATCATTGGAGCAAGAAAAATTGGCATTCTAGCAAATTGTAGACTCTAGCCAAAGGAGGAAGCCAAGGGAGAAAAGGTAAGAATCAATCCTCTTTTTATATGTTGTAGATGGTTATGTATGTCGTGGTATGTAGAAATGGGTGAAATTTATGAAAATATGGGTATATTGTGTGGTGGCCGTGTGTGTGTATGGTGTGTAGGAGCATTGGTTTAATTATTTTATTTAGTGTTCTAGTTGTTGTTGTTAAGAATTCTATGTTGGTAATGAAAAGTTGATGATTCTAATTCAAGTGGTGATTGTTGGAAAAATTGTTTTAGAAGTTAAGGTGAATTGAATATAGTGTGCTTGCACATATGGAAAATAATGTTGTTAGTGAGTGAATTGTTGGTAAAGTTCATGAAAGTGAAGAAAGAAAATGTGTTGTTATTGTTCTTATTTCATTTGGAAGATTTCGGTGGTATAGCATGTTGCTTGAATTGTTTGAATATTGTACGGATTGTTTGAAGTATTTTGGAGCATTGTTGAATGGCTTTGGATTAGTATTTGAATATGTGAACAATTATAAATTGAATATAAAGGAAGTGTTATTGAATTATGTAAAGGAGCTACTAATGTTGGGAATGTATTTTTGAATAAATTTCTATGTGGTAATTTGATTGTTGTCGATATGTATTCTACGACGAAAATGGGAATTTGATGGTTTAAATTAATGGTAGAATGGTTACGGGCTGATTTGGAAGCCAATGTGATCTTGGTGTCGTTTCGTAAATGACGAGAATAATGTTGTTAATATGCATATTGTTAGTGTAGTTCGTGAATTGGGAAAAATGAAAACGAGTTGTAAATGTTTTGTTGGAAGTTGATGTATCAAGTAGAGGAGAAGATTTCCTATGTTAGAATGCGTTCTAAATTGATTATGAATGTTGTTGATAATGTGGCCGAGTTCCATTCTCGGATTATTGTTGAAATTGGCCGAGTTGTATTCTCGGGGATGGTATATTTACAGGGGAGATGCTGCCGAAATTTCGGCAGAATAAGTGGATTTACTTGAGAAATTAAGACAAGTGTTGATTTAAGATTAAATTCCTAAAGGCTTATAATCAATATTTGGTATTTGTGACCAATTGTAGATTTTGAAGAATTTGGAACTTGAATTTGGAGAAGCCTAAGAAGCGGAAAAGGTATGTAAGGCTTACCTCTTCTTTCTTTGGCATGTCCTAGTTGTAATAGGCTTGATTACAAGTCTCGGGACGGTTCTACTCTTAGAAATCCGAGTCCGAATTTGGCCCTTTTTCATTCAATATAATTGAATTAGATTTTCTATACTTTATTGGAAAAATAACTTAAACACCCAAAACTTTCATAAAAGGAACCGAACTACCCTAAGACCTTCACCGGTGGCTCCATAGAGCCTGGTGTTCGTAAATTTACGTATGCCACCTCGACTTGACCCGAGGTGGGCCCGCAATCCCCGAGACCTATTTGTATAGTTCTATTTGTCTTATTTCCGTACGAAAATTTATGGAAACCTTGGCTATCGTTGCGAGTTTGTTATAAGTATCTGATAACTCTGATATAAGTATTTGAATGCAAGTATTGTGATACGAATATTTTGATATACGTAATCTGATAAAAGTACTCAACTACGAGGATTCCGATACATTTATTCTGATATATGTATTTTGACATAAGTAATGCGTTATAAGCATTTTGATATAAGTATTTTGATATAAGTATTTTGATATGAGAATTTTGGCATAAGCATTTATTCGACATAGGCGTTCGATAATAGTATTTTGGTATGAGGATCCCGATATAAGTATTCTAACATAAGTATTCCGTTACAAGTATTCTAATATAAGTATTCCGATACAAGTATTCTGATATAAATATTCTAACACAAGCATTTTGATATACGTATTCTGATATAGATATTATGTTATGAGTAATCTGATTTGACTATTCTGAAATAAATACTCCGGTACAAGTAGTTCGATATGGGTACTCCCAATCCTGATATAAGTATTTTGATAAGAATATTTTGGGATAAGTACTCCGATATACGCGCTCCGATGCGAATATTCTGATGTGGTTTGATATAAGGAATCTGTTAAGAGTAATCTGTTATAAACATTTCGATAAAAGTATTTTACTATAAGTATTATGATATAAGTACTTTGATATAAGTATTCTCGACATAAGTGTTTTGATACAAGACATAAGATACAAGTTTTGATACAAATTTTGCACTCGACATACAAATATTATTGATACAAGAATATTGGCATAAATATTCTGATATAAGTCTTCCGATATAAGCATTCCGATTAAGTAACTGTTACGAATATTCTCACAGACGTTCGATCATTCCATAGAGTCTTGATTTATGCGCATTTAGTTTTTTACTACTCGCTCGTGCACATGTTATGATCTCCTTCGCCGGATCCCGGCCGGATGTATCGCGCGTTTGGTTCGTCGAGCCCTTTGTCCGAGGGCCGGTTCCACACATAAATCCCGAAGTACGAGGTGTTCGGTTCCGGGTACCGTGGTATATGTCCGTCCCCGGTTACCGTGTATATGGAGTATGATATGTCCGTCTCCTCGTGAGTATATGTCCGTCGGGCACGGTGGGCTGCCGGAGTACTGTGGTATATGTCCGTCTCCGGTTACCGTATACGGTTCTGGGGTACCGTGGTATATGTCCGTCCCCAGTTACCGTGTATATGGATTTTGATGTGACCGGTTCCCGGGTTCTCGTGGTATATGTCCGGTTCCCGGGTACCGTGTCTACGTTATGATATGTCCGGCTTCCCCGCGTGTATATGTCCCCGGCACCGTGTCCGCGTTATGATGTGCGGGCGCCGCAGAGGGGGTGGCGACCATGTTCCTGTGCCCTGTGTATGACTCTGATTTGCATCACTTAAAATCTGAAAGTAGGCATTTTGATATCCTAGATAAGGTACGCATTTTCTGTACTTCTGACTCTGCTTATGATACTGTCTGTTGTACGTCTGTACTCTTGATCCCGATCATGATTCTGTCTGTTATACTTCGGTACCTTTGATTTCGATATGTTTCCGTCTATTACATTTCCCGGACTTCTGGACCTGATTATGATTCTGTTTATTGTGTTTTATGCTTTACATACTCAGTACATATTCCGTACTGACCCCCCCCCCCCTTTCTTGGGATCGCATTTCATGCCGCGTGTGTACACCCGCATGAGCAGAAGACATTATAGAAGATGTTTCAATGGGCGTTGGCAAGCTCCATTTGCTCCCGGAGTGCTTCCGAGTCGCAGCCTATGTGTTATGTTTTCTCGATTATTTGTTAGAGACTTTGCGTACGTAGTCGCGGGTATAGAATGTCGGCTTTTGTAAATGGTTCCATCACCCGATTTGTCGTCCCGTATTGTATAATAAGTTCCATATGATTACGCATTCGGATGACTCGAGTACAAAGAAAAGAATAGTTCGAAAGTATTTGTTGTATTTGTCATTTTCATTTGACTAAGAATTCGAGAGATTTTGTTTGTAATAAGAGTCGGCTGTGGTTCGCTTCGCTCCGAACGTTGGCGGTGCCATCACACCCTAGTAAACCGGGGTGTGACACATTCACTACCGAATACATTGAAATATCGGTGACTTTTTTTGTCGTATCACGGACTCGGACTCAGGATAAATATATCCCTTAGCTATCATCTTTCTCGCCCTAAGGTAGGAAATAAACCTACCCCTTGGGGTTGCCGTATTACCTTTCCATTCAAGCACCTGCCTCCTAAATTGGAATCGAACTACTTTCAATCGGCAATCAACATTAGCATAGCATGAGGCCAACCAATCCATGCCCATTATAACATCAAAGTCTAGTATTTCTAGTTCAACTAAATTAGCTTTGGTTTGGCGATCACATATCACAATTATACAATCTTTATACGCTTGTTTAGCTATCACGAGATCACCAACCGGAGTGGATACCTCAAAAGGTTTAATTGGCTCGGGTTTTACCCCAATACGATTAGCAACATAGGGAGTAATATATGATAATGTGGAACCTGGATCTATTAATGCATACACATCATAAGAGAACACGGACAATGTACATCAGTAACCACATCCGGGACGACTCGAGATCCTCGCCGTCCGGCTAAAGCATATAAGCGGGCCGCGTGGCACACAAACAGGTGCCCTCTACCTCGTCCGATGAAATTTGGGAGTTTGTTTGCCCGTCGAGCGTACGAAAGAAGAACCCGCTGCCGACCCTGTGGGCTGAGCCCCACCTCTGCCATATCTCGAAGGACAGTCTCGCATCAAATGTCCGGTCTGCCCACAAACATAACAAGAGTCCATGCCCTGGCGACATGGCCCTGAGTGCAATTTTCTGCACTGACTGCATCGGGGAACTGGTGGTCTCCCCTGGCTGTAATCTCCCCCAAACTGAGAACCTGGGGCCCTCGAACTCTGACCTTGCCCTGAACGATAGGAACGATCAAATCTTTTGCCTGTAAATCGGGGAGGTGCACTCGTCACTGACTGACCTGAGTGCCTAGAATATGTCTGCCTTGATCCCCCTCTATAATCGCCGCCTGTGCCCATAGATCTAGCCCTTTTGCTTTGCCCTCTATCAACATCACGATCACCCCTCTGCGGAGGTTGTTGCCCTTCTAGATTTTGGGCATGGGCCTGAATACGGGAAATGTCCATCCCATCTCACAACGAGGCCGTTAAGTAATCTTTGAATAGATGTGGCCCTAGGCCACTCACAAATCTGTGCACCCGATCTTCCATATCGGCCACCATTGTCGGAGCATACCTAGCCAAGGAATTAAATTGAGGGCTATACTCTCGAGCACTCATGTTACCTTGCTTCAAATTTAAAAATCTATCCGCTCTAGCTCGGTGGACCTCGGGTGGTAAATAATGGCGAATAAAAGCATCAACAAATTCTTGCCACACGGGAGGAGGCGCATTTTCTCGCCTCGATGCTATCCAATTGTTGTACCATAAAACCACTACATCCCGGAGTCTATATGATGCCAACTCCTCTGATTCAGTCTCAGAAGCATGAATAATCTGCAACGTTCTCAACATTTCGTCAATAAAGCCTTGCGGGTCTTCATCCAGCTTTGACCCGAAGAATTTCGGCGGATTGAGACTCATAAAGTCACGGGCTCTAGTACTAGCCGACCGATCACTTAGGCCCGCATTTTGCCTTTGTGCCTGAGCGGCAACCAACTGTGTCAATAAATGAATAGCCTCGGTCACTTGTTGACCCGAGGTAGCCGGTGGAGGAACTGGAGGAATAGGAGCTGGAACAGAAGCCCCTTCTTGTCCTTCTGTGATAGGCGGAGTAGTGGAGGCATTAGATAAAGCCTCATGACGTGACTCTCCTTCATCTATATTCATAGGCGGCTCTCTTTCCGCCCGCCTTCCCGTAGTAGTCTGGCCCTTCTGGGCGGCTTTGGCTTTTCCTTTCGGCGGCATTTCTGAAATCATAGCACATTCGTTAGGGAGGAGTATATCTTATACACGGCTCTATCGCACGATCTCATATGAAGAAAGATGGTCGTTTTTCCTAAATGTCCTGTAGCCTCTTGTTTATTAGCATGGCGCGTAACACACCATGAACAAGACTCTACTAAACACGGCTCGTAGACACTTCCTAGGACTGAACTGCTCTGATACCACTTTTTTCACGACCCGAGCTACGGCCCATGACGGGTATCCGGGGCTAACCACCGAACACCACTCGTTTCGTTACCTATAGCCTTTCATTCATAATATATGCTCAAATTCATGAAATGTATCACCATTGGAAAATATTTACTTTTATAGACATAAACCTTTAGGTCATCAAAATAATACATATACTTACATATACATACATATATATAACATATATATATATATACGGGACCATATTACCCACACATGCGTATCTATGAGCTCTATCAATACTAGACATATAGACGGGACAGACCCCGTCGTGCCCAAAATAATGGATATATATATATATATATATATATATATATATATATATATATATATATATATATACAATAGCACCTCCGGAAAATGGAGTGCTCGCAATCGCTCCTTCTAGGGATCAGCTGCGTCTCCCCGCCTACCCGTGGCGCATGAACACAGCGTCCAAAGGAAACGGACGTCGGTACGAATATTGTACCGAGTATGTAAGGCGAGAATGAAATAAACATGATCGGAAAGCATAAGTCATGAGATGAGGACATAACCTGTATATTCATTTACATATAGATACGTTTATGTACATACATCATGCGTAAGCATATCATATACACTATCATAGTGTGTGCCTTATCACGTCACATATACATCATCATAACATACAAGTATCATCACATCAATCACACATCATCATGTCGCTAACCCGCGTCCGGGTAACCATCATATGCAGCCCACTAGTGGTGGTCATGTCCGCCCTTTTCTTGGTGCGGTGGAATCATAGCAGCCCGCCGTAGAGGTGACGTGTCCGGCCAATTAGGCGCGGTGGAATCTTAAGCAGCCTGCCTTAGCGGTGACATGTCCGTCCAATTAGGCGCGGTGGAATCACATCATCATACATACCATACATTTCACATATTTGTCATCATACATCATACATCATCATAGACTCATCACTATCATTCATTTCATAGACACATCGCACACTCGTCATCATACATATTGTCGTTTCATTATTATTTATCGTCTCACAAGCTTGTCATAATTATACCACATTTAGCATTCTTAGTTACATATACACATACATATCATCAACACATGAATTTGAGCTTAAGGACAACTATATCTCCGTCGGGGTGACATAAGGTCGTGAACCCCCGATCATGTTATGGAATAAACATAAGCATCATATCTCACCTCGGAGGGATTCACAATTTAAGGTGAGTACATATAGGGAAAACATCAATGGGTCATGATCGTCGTCGTTAACTTCGTAGGTACATCATATCGTGGTCTTTAGAATCTTTAGGTTTAAACTTATCATTGTCATTATCGTGTTCATGGCGTATT
>NW_026714528.1:0-23032 GCF_029784015.1 Lycium ferocissimum | reverse complement strand
GGGGGGGGGAGGGTGACCTAAATAAGGGCGGTATCCGGGGATTTTCCCGGGAGCGAGTGGTACAGGGACACCATAGGTCCCCTGCAGGTCATAACTAATGAGCGAAAATAGTCGTTGGCATGTGTGTACAGTTGAGATACTATCATTGGTTGCATTGCATTGCATTGGACTTATCTTATTCTTGTGGTGTGTTATGGACTGGTTGATGATTGATTCTTGATATTATTGTGTCGTTGTGCCTATCTGTCTATTCTGTTGATTTTATGAATGTATGCATGATACTAATCTTAGTCGGCCTATGATATCTACCGGTACACAGTGTTTGTACTGATACTACCTTGTTGCACTTTTTATTTGAGTGCGGTGTATTACCCGAGACTTCGTCCCGCATCTTACATCTAGCTTCGAGGCTATTTCTGTCCGGTATCGTAGGGGCGAGCGCCATTCATGCCATGCCGCCTGAAGATCTTTCCTATTCTGATGTATATTTTATCCCATACATTTATTCTATTTCAGACAGTTATTTATTCTTAGACAGTTTATTGTTTTAGAGTCCTTGTACGATGACTTTCGAATTTTGGGGTTGTAATAGTTTAGAATTCCACACTTTTATTTATTTATGGCATGACTAGACAATTTTATGATTATGCTTTTGTTATTGATTTATAATTGAGTTATTGATTGGTTAAGGGGATGGTTCGCCCACCAGGGGGTTAGTGTGGGTGCCATCATGGCGGGTTGGGTCGTGACAGCTTTTAACACCCGAATAAATGTATTCCTCGTTACCGGCGAGTATGTGTCAAAATAATCAAGGCCTTCTCGTTGTCTCAAACCTTTGACAACAAGTCTTGCCTTATATTTGTCAATAGTGCCATCAACTTTCATTTTTCTTTTGAAAATCCATTTGGAACCTAAAGGTTTGTTCCCTAGAGGAAGATCAACCAACTCCCAAGTATGGTTGCTTAAAATGGATTCAATTTCACTATTAACTGCATCTTTCCAATATTATGCTTCTCAAGAAGACACTGCTTCCTTAAAAATTTGAGGCTCTTTTTCCACTAAGTATGTCAAAAGACCAAAGGAAGTAGATTTCCTTTAACGTTTGCTACGTCTTGGGTTCTCCTCATTAGGAGTACTTTCCTTTGTCTCGTCCCGAGGTCATTTAGATCTTTCCCTAGACGACTCACATTTCTCTTTATACGGATAAATATTTTCAAAAAAATCTGCATTATCTGATTCCATTACCGTATTTAACATGAATGTCGAGATTTTATGATTTATGAACCAGAAACTGATATGCTTTGCTATTGGTGGCATATCCTATGAAAACACAATCTACGATTTTCGGTCCTATTTTCACCCTTTTGGATTTAGAACTGTACCTTAGCCGTACACCCCCACACTTTGAAGTATTTCAAGCTGGGATTTCTTCCTTTCCATCTCTCATATGGAATGGATTGTGTTTTGCTATGGGGAACTTGATTAAGTATTCTATTAGCCGTAAGAATAGCTTTCCCCCACAAGTTCTGGGGTATTCCAGAACTTAACAACAAGGCATTCATCATCTCCTTTAATGTTCTATTTTTTTCTTTCTGCAATCCCATTGGATTTTGGAGAGTAAAGGGCAGTTCTTTGACGAATAATGCCATATTCCAAACAAATTTCTTCAAAAGGAGATTCATATTCGCCGCGCCTATCACTCCTTATCATTTTAGTCTTTTTGTTAAGTTTAGTCTCAACTTCACTTTTGTATTGCCTGAATGCTTCAATTACTTCATCTTTACTATTAAGTAAATAAACATAACAATAACGAGTGTTGTCGTACATGAAAGTAATGAAATACTTCTTCCTACCGCGAGATTAAGTTGACTTCATGTCACATATATCTGTGTGAATTATGTCTAAAGGATTTGAATTCCTTTCAATTGACTTGAAAGGATGTTTAACATACTTAGATTCCACACAGATTTGACATTTTAAATTATCGCATTCAAATTTAGGCAATACATCCAAATTAATCATATTTTGCAAGGTTTTATAATTGACACGTCCTAAACGGTAATGCCATAAATCATTTGACTCTAGTAAGTAAGACGAAGCTAAAATTTTATTATTATCAATGACCATTACATTCAGTTTGAAAAGGCCCTCTGTAAGGTAACCTTTTCCTATGTACATTTCATTCTTACTTATTATAACTTTGTCTGAAACATACACACACTTAAAAATCATTTTTCACTAGAAGTCCGGTAGAGACTAAATTTTTCCTAATTTCAAGAACATGACAGACATTGTTGAGAGTCACCACCTTGTCAAAAGTCATTTTCAAAAATATCTTTCCATAACCTTCAATCTTGGCCGAGAATTTCCCATAAAAATGTTCTTGTCGTATCCAGCGGGAGCATATGAAGCGAATGCTTCTCTAACAGCACAAATATGGAAGTGGCGCCAAAATCAATCAACCGCTCTTTAGGATTTCCCACTAGGTTGCACTCAGACAACATAAAGGCACAAGTCATCAAATTCATCATTTGTTTTAATCATATTAGCTTGATCCTTTTTCTTTTACTTCTTCGGAGCACGACAATCTGTAATTTTGTGTCCGATTTTCCCACAATTGTGACAGTTTCCCTTGAATCTCTTCTCGTCGGGACAGTTCCTTGGTCCTGACGCGTTTTTCCTCTTTTTCGGGTTCGTTGGAGCAGTTTCAACAATATGTGCGCCCCCTATAGCTGATCTCCCACTAGCCTTCTTTTTTGCTGCCTTGTTATCTTCCTTGATTCTCAACCGAACGATGAAATCTTCTAGCGTCATCTCCTTTCGTTTGTGTTTCAAGTAATCTTTGAAGTCCTTCCATAAAGGAGGCAACTTCTCTATTACTGCCGCAACTTAAAATGCACCACTAATCACCAAACCTACAATAAATAGTATGTAAGTAATAACACACTTAATACTTTCGATAGAATTATTAATTAGACTTATACCTTCAACAAGGAGATCGTGGATGATAACCTGCAACTCTTGAACTTGAGTAACTACAGACTTGCCATCTACCATTTTGTAGTCTAGGAACTTGGCGGCTATAAAATTCTTTAATCCGGCATCCTCAGTTTTATATTTCTTTTCCAGCGCATCCTATAGTTCTTTCTAAGTTCCCATATTACTATAGACGTTGTAAAGATCATCCTCCAGTCCGCTAAGTATATAGTTCTTACACAAAAATTCCGAGTGCTTCCAAGCCTCGATCACAATGAAGAGTTCATTTTCAGGAGTTGATTCGGGTAGAACCGGAACTTCTTCCTTAATGAACCTTTATAAACTTAAATTCGTTAAGTAAAAGAACATCTTTTGTTGCCGCCTTTTGAAATCAATCCCGGTAAACTTCTCGGGCTTCTCTGCAGGAACCTGTGCCGGTGCAGCACGACTGGAGGAGGCAACATTGCTTGTAGAGCTAGGGCTGGGCGTTCGGTATTCGGTTCGGTATTTTCAAAGTTCGGATTCGATAATTCGGTAATCGGTAATTCAAAGCATATACCAAATAATCAACTTTCAAACTTCGGTTCGGTAATTCGGTAATCGGTAAATCAAACTTTTTGGTTCGATGCAGTGACCGGTAATACCATATTGTCAAAGTCCACCGTATTAGAATGCAAGTATACTATGCAAGGGTCAATGTAATTAGTAACAACAAGAACATATTCTTAAAATAAATTGGGCAGAAATTGTATACCAAATCGGACAAAAGTTCCGTAATCAAGACATTCTAGTTAGATCTTTAAAAATCCTTAAGTTATTTCACTAACAAACGTCAACCCCAAAAAGTAGCTACTTATAAATTCTTAGTCCAAGATCTCATAAGTCATAATACAAAGAGCTTCTAACAACAAGAAAGGGCATTTGTGGCAATCCAAGAAAAGAAAAGATCTTGTCCACCGAAAGTGCAAACTATTTCAACCCCCATTGAATCATTGATCATCACCAATATTTTGAACCAACTTTTCTCTCATCTCGTAAACAAACCAATCACTCAATCAAATCATCTGAAAAAATGCTAGCAAGATTTGAGAAATCGATTGGCTAAATCCCCAAGCACTTCAAAGCCCAAACAATGAGACAAAGCCATGCTATGAAAGATGGTTTCTTGGCACAACGTTTCTCATCAGCACATTCAGGTTCAGTTACTATCAATCTTGGTTCTGATGGTTTCTTGGCTTACTCTTCTGACGGACCCAAAATACAAATCTGCTTATAGCTCTTGAACGCAGATATCACAAGGTATTGAAGCCTAATTAAATGTAAATCAAAGCCTAACAAGATTCACTACTTGAACATATGAACACATGAATGAACTAGCAAAGACACGTTTATTAATGTTGCTAAGCTTCTTAAAGACTCGAGAAGATAATGAGCTTTTTCACTAATACACGTTCGCCTACATGATCGCACTAGAACATGTACTCCGATAACTAGCATTCTAGCAAGAAAATGAACACTATGTGGCACCGAGTGGCAACCTGTTTTCCATGATTATGCAGCTGAGCTGCAAGGACTTTAATTTCTAAACTAGCATAATCGCAAAACATCAAAAGCTGTATGTCGATTTTGTATAGTTAAGCCTTTTTGAAAAGAAAATGAATGCTGAAAAGGCTTGATGTGAATGAGCCCCAAGGGCTTTGGTCTAGCCACTGGCCCGTGGGGATTCTCAGTTATAAAAAAAAAGCCTTGATGTGGAAGAGTAAATACACGGAGATATGAAATACATTGGAAATGAAAAGCATGGGCTGTGGGGTTGGACTTGCAGCATAATGGTGCCAACTCTACAGATAACATTAATAACTAAATAGTATGCTAGCCCTTAGGAATCATTAAGGAAAATAGACCAACTTAGACAAGGAAAATTAAATCTCTAAGCCACTTTCGACACCTCGACTCAAAAGCATATACTCAAGCAAAAAATGGAGAAAGGGATCACTGCCACATAAAACTTCAAACCGCTAATGCTTAAATATAAAACTAGAGGGGAAAACAATTTGATAAAAAGGACAGAGAAAGCTTAGCACAAAAGTTTAACATATCTCATTACCCATAAATAATAAACTTCTTCTCATACTCGTATTAAGTTAAACTCATAGGCAAGACATTTAAATACTTGGCAACCATTTGAACTTATATATAGCAAATATCAATAGCAATGATGATGTCAAACATGACTCTTTGTTAAAATGGATGAAGAACTAAAAGAAACTAACCCATTAATTTGAGCAAGATTGAAAACCGAGATTAACTTACACGAAATAGAATTAAACTACTAACTCATACTAAATTTAAACAAATGGAAAACAACGGGAAGATGATTAAAATGCGGGATGTATACAACACTTGAGAACAAACGTCATTTTGATCCTAAACACCTATTTTTGTAGAAAGTGAAGTCATAAAGGAAAATAACATATCCGACATGCAAAACACAATCTTAACAGCACAAAAACTTAAACTAAACTCAATATAAATGTACAAGGACACATTGAGAGAAGCCATAAATAGGGCATGCTTTACGAAAGCCAATAGTACAGCTAGGACAACTACGGAGCTGAATTAATTCATGCTGATAAACTTTAACAAATCATGCTGGAATTTAAACATTTAACTTCAACTACTTGTGAAGAGGTTCTAACGAAGGAAAATAAAACTACCAGATATTAAACATGGAGGACAGGAACGGAAACTAAAACAAAAGAAAAATACTAAAGACCAAATCGAAATCAAAACAGATTGAAAAGCGAAAACAAATGCTAAATCACATAGCAAAAACTACTTATCTAGTTTAAACGAAATTAAAACTAATCTCCGCTAAATCAAAAATACACAAAACTAAATAAAAGCATTAAAGACAAGGAAGAAAATTACCTCGAATGATTCAAAATGATTCACAAGCGGCAGCCGGGATCGGTGATCACCAAGCGTGATCGCTGATCACAAGCCGGAGCGATCCGTGATTAGTGATCATCACAACACAGCAGGTAAAGGAAACAAATGGCAAGAAGGATGCTAATGGGGATATCGGATCATACAGTTAAAACGAGCGGCGGGCATTATCAAAAGTTAAAAGTAATCTTAGTGGAGAAATGAAAAATGAACATTTTAACTCTAACATGGACACATTTTAACACTTGAAGTGAGGGGAGAAATGAAAAATGAAAATTCAGAGCCTTATACCTGAGGCATCTTGCGATTACAAATCAAGAACGAGGGAATCTTTTGAGCTATCAGCCATATCTAAAAAGAATTTAAAATGTGTCAACAATTAAACTAAGTAAAAAAATATAAAAATAAAATACAAAAACTGAAAAACATACCAAGTTCAAGTTTCATAAGATCATTAAAATCTTCTTCAACATTTATGGGATAAGGCTCATTTCGACGCCAATCTTGAAGACAAATAACCGGCTTGCACCAATTTCGGAGTCAAAGAACTCCTAAACGAATCAAGAATACGGCCCCCGGTGCTAAAGGCACATTCCGATGCCACACTAGAAATTGGAATTGCCAACACATCACGAGCCATCTCGGAAAGAATTTTATATCTAGGAGAATGAGCTTTCCACCATGACAAGATATCAAAATTGTCCTCATCATCATTCGGCTCTAGTTCTTCACTAAGATACTTTTCCAACTCCGACTTACCACCCAAACCTGTACCATCTTGTTTGTTCCTCTTCATTTGGATCCTATTTCTCACTTTTGTTGATTTTGTGCTAGTGTTAGAGCTAGATGAATCCGATGTCTGACCCGATAAATCAGAGAGAGAAGATGAGCGTCGAGATGCATTAGAGAATTTTGCTACATACTCTTCAAACATAGATTTCATGTAAGTCACCACTTCATTTTTTATTTCACTCCCCTTTTCATCTCCAAACATATCCTCAAGTGCGTCGCCAACATACTCAAGTTTGTTACGAGGATCTAAGATAGAGGCAATAAAAAGCACTTTATTCATTTTTCGGGAGCACCCCAATACTTGACAAACTTTTCTTTCATTTTTTCTCCCATTTTTGCCAAAAAGGATCATCGTCTTCCATACACTCTCTTAAATGATTGTGAAGCTCAACTATATCTTCAAAGTGACCATTAGAAGTGACGTAGAGTGAACCGAAACCTTCTCGCTAGATCATAAAACCTTTTAAGAAATATTACCATATTTCTCACCTTTTGCCAATCATCACTTTCAAGTACACTCGCAACACTTCCATCTTCACAAACATGAGTAGCAAGATAAGTTGACAATCCACCATCTTCAAGATCAAACCTATCAAATGCACTCTCAAAATGTTGTGCTGCATCCAACATTAAGTAGGTCGAATTCCCTTAGTTGAAACATCTAAACATAATGACTTCATCTGCCTATGTTTTTAGTTCACAACATTCCGCAAATTTTCTAATCCTTGCTGGCGATTGTCTAACATATTTCACCATTTGCCTAACACGTTTGATAGATGGACCAACTTCTTTCATGCCATCTTGCACAATAAGATTCAAAATGTGAGCCATACATCTCACGTGAAGATGGTTACCACATTTCATGTTAGATCCCCAATTAACCATTTGTTTGTGTAACTCTTTCACCATGACATCATTAGAAAAGCATTATCTACGCAGTTATAGTGATTATTTTCTCCAATTTCCAATCAAGCAAACACTTACTAATACAACGGGCCATTTCGTCTCCTTATGACTAGTAACAACCTGAAAGTTTAAAATTCGTTTATGCAAGAGCCAATCACTATCAATAAAGTGTACTGTCAAACACATATAATTTATTCTCTGTATAGAAGTCCATGTGTCTGTGGTTAGACAAACTCTCGGTGATGTTTCTTTCAAATACTTCATAAACTTTTGTCTCACTTCACCAAAAACTACATAACAATCCTTAGTCACTGTTCTACAGGAGGGAACTCGGAATAAAGGTTGGGTTTTTTTTCATAAACTTCTTAAAACCTTCTTTTTCAACAAAACGAAAAGGAAGCTCATCAAGGATTAACATCTCAACTAAAGCCCTCCGAGATACCTCTTGATCAAAAGTCCAAGTTGCCCATCACCCGTTTCACCTTCTAATGGAAAGTTTAAATTTGATTGTTTGTACTTAGAATTGGAAGTGTTAACCTTATTTGGATTTTTAGAACAAGTTTTCAAATGTTTATTCGATCCTTGTTCCATTTTTAGTTGCATCAGCTAAGAGAACTTTACCACGATACTTGCACTTTGCTTTATTAATTCCATCTTCTATGAGCTTATCATAATGCGGCCAAGCAGCAGATCTTGGTTCTATAGCTTTCTTCTTCACAATCCGGATGTTGTTCATCTTCCTGTGTTGAATCAAGAGACTCAGTAAGAGGTGTGCTTGCACTGACATTGGCTGTTCGACTTGTTTCATCTTCCATCTAAACATAAAAGAGATTACAAATGTTATAAGACATAAATTGCAAGGCTTAACAGAATAACTTATTTTCTTTAACAAATATCTTTCTTTCTTTCTCTCCCAAATACTACTGCTATGGATACTATCCATTTATATCTTTCTCTCCCAAAAACAACAACAACGAAACATTGGAAGTGTAAAACAAAATAAAAAAAATACAATACGGAAGCTATTAAAGAAGCTTAAATTAGTGAATCTCACCATTGTTTTCTCCTTGAGGCAGGAATGAGAAAAACCTAATGTGAGCTGGTCAAGTTTAGACTCGTTAAACACGTCAGAAACTAGTAATCGACTTCAAACGTTGTCGTTCACGCAAACAATGCCAGCGCCTTCTTAAAGGGGTGTTCGGGTCGGGTTAAGGGGTTTTTGGAGGCTGAGATGATACAGTTTTTGGAGGCTGAGATGAAACGATGTCGGATAAGGGGTTAAGGATGAAGGTGAAGTGATCGATGACGACGATGAGACGATGAGACGATGTCGGTTACTTAGAGATGAATAGGAACTGATCGATGACGACGATGAAGGATTGAAGGTGAAGTGTTCTTGTGTTAGGGACTTAGGGTCTTAGGGATTTTTACGGATCGGTCAAATATCCGGCTATTGGATTTCCGGATTTGGGCTATTGGCTATTGGATTTCCGGACTTGAAATGTTTTACAATGGGCCTTTGCCCTTTAGCCCCTTACTCCTGTACAGTATTGGTAATTTAATTTCGGTATTCGGTATTTACCGAATTACCGAACGGTATAATTGTAAATACCAAATACCGAAACCGAAATTCTAAATTTTATATCTCGGCATCAATACCGAACCGAATTACCGAATACCGAAATACCGAAATAGCCGGTTCGGTTCGGTAATTCGATTTTCGGTATTTTATGCCCAGCCCTATGTAGAGCCAACCGCAGCGGTTGGTGTGGAAGTAGCAGTAGCATTCAGATTTGGAGTTTGGTCTCCCATTTTTGTTGACAAACACAAACAGAATTAAACAAAATCGGTGAAGGTTTTATATCTTCAAACCGAATGCCAAACGTTAATAAATCAGTGAAGTTTTTATATCTTCGAACTGAAAGCCAAACATTAATTACTCGATGAAGTTTTTATATTCTTCAAATCGGGTGGACAAATGAGTAGAAAGTTACGAAAACTTTAATCTCAAAAGCGGAGTAGAAAATTCGAAGAGTTTAGTCTCACAAACAGAACACAAGATTAAACAATAAATTAGATTTCTTAAGCTTGTTATATCTATAAGCGTTCAAATTCAGTAATTTACGTAACTTTACTAAAAGACAAGCTTATTTATTAAAATCATTTACTTTCCGGTAATCTCTTAAAACCGGTTCGTTTTGTAAAATCGGAAAAATGTTAACGACATAAATTAGATGAAATAGAAAATTTCTGAGACCACAAGTTTCTTGTGTGTCCTTAAGAAATCTAACCCCCTCACAGTTGCCATTGTTGATGAATTAGTTTCTCCCAGGATAGAACGAAAAACTACTCTGCAATAGCGGCAATGCAAATTGCAGAACTTTGGCGGACTCAAATGGCGGCAGGAAATCACACTGGACACTTACGCTTTTGGTTTGAAAAATAGGCAGAATGCAGAAGATCAAAGAGGGGAGTAAAAGCGCAGAGTTTTGTTCGAAATTTTTTAGTGAAGAAAACTGAGGCAGAACCTCGGCATTTATAGCCATAGGTTTGGGAAGACATGCCTGTTCGTCAAAGGCAATGTCTATTCGGTTATTACCGTTTGGAAAAAAATAATTAAATTCTGCGAATTTATTATTTTTTAATTTAAATTAGAAAATATCAGAATTTAAATAATGGCATTTAGAAAATAAATTTGGTCCAAAAAGATTATCAATCAATCAGACTGAAGCCGAAGCCGAAGCCGAGCGACGACGACGGCGCACGGGGAGTCCCTCTTCTCAACTCTTTAAGAGCTAGAAGAGGTGATTCTATATATAAGCACACAAGAAGTGCTTTCCCCCACCAATGAGGGACAAAGTGCCACAAAGTGTCACAAAATGAAATTTATTTGAAATTCATTTCCCTCCATTATATTTTCCCACCATTTCCCAATTCACACTACACTCATCTTTAAAGCTTATGTCTTTAAAGCCCAACACACACGACCTATAAACTACTTTTGTTAGATATATTTCGGCTCATAATAATAATGATCTACGACTCCAAAACATGTACTAATTTGGTCAGCGAAACCCTATATTTGTTAAATGCATAATATATGTTATGTAAGTCTTTAAAATAGTAATAATAGTAATACTAATACTAATAATAATAGTAATAATACTAATACTAATAATAATAATAACAATAATAATAATAATAATAATAATAATAATAATAATAATAATAATAATAATAATAATAATAATAATATCGTGTCACTACGAATATTATGGCTGGCTTAGGGAAGTCTTGTGCCTTATACATAGATTTGGTTTCTTCAAGTTGTGTGATCGGTAGTTCGGTACAATAAAAGTTATTTTTTGGAAATGTTTTCTAATGAATAATTAATTATTTGAAATAATTGAAAAAGGTTTTTGGTGTTTGGAGAGTGAAGAAAGTTTCATTGAAAACACATTTACTAAAGATTATAATAATATTAACAGACTAAATGATATCTTGATAAAAATTTTGAGTATTGAATATTGATCATGATATGTAATATCTAAGTCAGGTAGCGAGGGAAGTCATCTTATCTCGTTTAGGTAGAATTAAATTATTTTCTTGCAAAATATTTTATGGCAACTAAATATCAAAAAAATAATTTATTTTATAAAAGAATTCTATAGTATTTCCCATCGTACTGAAAAAAAGGTTTAGTTTTTCTTCTCCCATATTTGGTAGCGCTAGAATAGAAGTAAACTTATAAAATATTTTCTATTGCCATCCAACGTTGAAGGTATCATCGAATTTGCTAGACACACACACACACAAAAAAAAAAAAAAAAAAAAAAAAAAAAAAAGGTATCCTCGAAGCTGTGGGAGAAACCTCTACTTTAACAACCTTTTTTTTTTTTGGTAAGAAACTGTAAATCATTTTATTACCACCAACAATCAACAAAACAACTAAAAAAGAGCACTTGGATTCCTAACCCCCTTGCCAAGAAGGTTGTCAAGAACACCATGTCTCCGCCACTACCAATTACATAGAGCCTCTAAATATCCTATACATTTCCTTGCCTGTTTTGTGTCTATAAACATTTCTATTCTTCCTCGCACTATAAACTGTATTTGTTGCACTATTGAGCTCGTATTCACAGTAATTCCTTTGAATATCTTCCAATTCCTCGCTTGCCAAATGAAGTATATTCTTGCACCATGGATAGCAGCTATAACTTCCTTCTTCATTCTCGCACTTTTGATGTTTGTTTTGGATGACCCGCACACACCATATTAATCTCTAATTGAGGCACAGAACCCCCAACATCGTTCAATGTCGTTCCATATTACCTTAGACCATTTGCAGTCAACAAAAAAATGTGTGTGGTCCTCCAATTCGTCTTGATCACAGAGTACACATGTTGCTTTATCACATCCTATGCCCATACCAGCCATCCTATCCTTTGTCAGCAATTTCTTTTGAACTTGACCAGCCATAGTACGAACCTATGCCTAGGTTGGAGTAATTTACTCCATATCAAATCATGTGTTTCAAGTGTTTCTGTATTAGCCAACAAAGGTGAGGTAGCTCATCATGACAGAGTATTTACCTTCCCTAGTGAGCATATATCTTCTCTTGACTAAACCATTGTTGCATCCCTAGTTTAATTTTGTTTAGGTTCTTCCAGTACCAGCTACAATCACCAGGTGGAGTATGACTCCAAAAATCTACATCAGATTTCATATAAATGCCATGAATCCATTTAACCCACAGAGCCTCGTTATCAGTCACAATTAGCCATATTAGCTTACCAACCGATGCCAAGTTCCATTTCCTACAACTTCTAATATTCAACCCCCCGTGTTTCTTTGGTTTACACACCTTCTCCCATGCTACCAGGGGTACTTTCTTAACATTTTCACTGCTGCCCCATAGATATTCTCGGCATTTCCTGTCGACATCCTTTAACACACTCTGGGGCAGGATGAATACTGCCCCCCAAAAGTTGTGAAGAGAAAAGAGAATTGAATTGACAACTTGTAATTTTCCTGCATAAGAAAGATGTCGTGATGCCACAGACCTGATTTTCTCAGTAACTTTCACACTAAGTTGGTGGCAATCAAGTTTGGTCCATTTTTTTGGCGACAGAGGTAAGCCCAGTAATTGGGAAGGACCCTCTCTGAAAACCAAACTTGTCGGCGGCTTCGTTCTTGTCGCATCATCTACACCAGCCCATGTAGATACTTGATTTGTCGAATTTGCGCTCAAACCCGTAATGTAGAAGTGGTGCAATGCCTCCATTATTCTTCGAACTGATGCTTCATTACCCTTACAGAAGATCATGAGATCATCTGCAAACGTAAGATGTGTGAGCTTCATATCTTTACACATCGGATGGAACCGAAAGTCAGGCAGCTGGCTCATTTGTTCCAATATTCGACTCAGATACTCCATGACTAACACGAATAACAAAGGTGAGAGTGGGTCACCTTGACGCAGCCCCCTTTTCCCATCAAAATACCCACAACTGTCCCCATTTACCTTCACAGAAAAACTAGTCGTAGTGACACAAGACATCACTAGTTGAGTAAATTTTCCTGGGAAACCGTACCCTTCCAGCATTTCCTGCACAAACTCCCACTGCACCATATCGTACGCTTTCCGCAGGTCAATCTTCATTAAACATCTGGCTGATGTCTTCCTATTATAATGCCTGAGTAAGTCATGGCATATTAACACATTGTGTATCATTGACCTGCCCTTAACAAAAGCCGCTTGTGTGGCATTTACCAGATTTGGTAACACTGCTGACAGTCGCATACATAATAATTTTGAGATGCATTTATACATTACATTACAGCAGGATATGGGTCGAAATTGGCTTGCATTGACAGGATTGCTTACCTTAGGAATGAGGGAGATCAAGGTGGTATTTAATTGTTTTAGCATTTTACCTGTCCTCATAAACTCCCATCTTTGCATCACACACATCATGTCCCACCTTATGCCATGACGCTCGAAAAGCCACTCCCATAGCCATCGGGGCCTCGGGCTCTTATTAATATTAATGCTAAACATAACATCTTTTATCTCTTTCTCAAGAAAGCCCTCAGCCTGCATTGTTGTTCCATAGACAACTTAGGCCCCTGATTAAAGAAACCTGGATATGCTTTCCTTCTCGGCCCCCCATGCTCCCTTAGTAGCTGCTGGTAGTATCTAACAAATACCGCTGTAATCTTGTCTTGCTCATGTTGGACTTGGCTCTGTTCATCTTGAATTTGGCACACTGATTGTGCTAGTTTCCTTTGTTTGATTATTGCGAAAAAATATTTTGTGTTGTCGTCTCCTAACTTAATCCAGGTAGCTTTACTTCTTTGGATCAAGAACATTTCTGAAAGTTTAGCAGACTGCCTATACTTCGGTCGAAGGCTCGTCTCCTCTTGCTGTAGATTAGCATCAGTAGGACTTAGAAGTAGTCTCTCCTGGCACTATAGCATGGCTATCCTATCATTTTTTGCCTCCTGAACAATGTTGCTGAAATGTTGGCGATGTAGCTGTTTGAGATTCGATTTCAACATCTTTAATTTTTGAACGACTTGAAACATTTTATAACCCGCAATATCCGTGCACCATCCATGTTCAACAACCTTGTGAAAATCGGATGTTGACACCAAACATTGGCGTAACTTAAACGCTCTTCTTTTCTTTTTAATGCATTTCACCATTTGGACCACGATAGGACAATGGTCACTTACACCTGCTGGTAGGATATTTGCTCTACAATCTGGCATATCATCCATCCACTCCCCGTTTACAAACACCCAATCGATTCGGGAAAAAATTCTTTCATCTTGGTTATCCGTCCATGTGTATTTGCCTCCATTAGTTGGGAGCTCCACTAGTCCACAAGTATCCAAGCAATGTTGAAAATCCACAATTTCAGCATATGTGACCTGGGTACCACCAATTCTGTCCTCAGCATGCAACACCGCATTGAAATCCCCTAGTACCACCCATGGGCCAGACCTCAGATTCAGCTGCATTATATAGTTCCACAATTCCTTCCTCTCTTCTTTTTGGTTAAAAGCATATACAAAAGTTGCATTAAATCTAAGTTGCCTTGAAAGACATGTAATTTGGCATGTCATGGCCTGGGCTGCTTCGCTCTCAATCACCACATCGAACCAATCTTTCCTCCAAACTAACAGCAATCTCCCATTATAGTGGGCAGCATGGTTGCTCCTGTACTCCCATCCTCCAAACATGCCTTCCACCACCGATCCCACCTTATGTACTTTTATTCTAGTTTCAATAAAACACATTATTCCTAATTCTAATTCATTGCAGAGGAGTTTGACTTCCCTCTGCTTATTGAGGCCATTCAGGCCCCTCACATTCCAGCTCATGATTTTAACCATTCTCCGGAGGAGCCTCTTGACTACCCCTCCCAACTTCAGCTTGCTCCTTGTTAGATACTTCCCCCTCCCTCCCAAGTGGTTGGAAGGTATTTGTGACTGGGATATTAGCTTCCCCTGTAGCATTTGCTGTTACCACACTACTACTGGCCCCTCTGCCATCTGCATTTGATTTCTGAACTTTCCACGCACCTCCATTCTGTGGTCGTCTCCAGCCCCCACCCCTTCCACCTTGGTTATATGATCTTCTCCAGCCCACCTCCTTCCCCGCCGGCAGATCCTCTTCTGTAACATCTTCCCCCGATACCTTATTTCCCCATTCGTCTTGTGCTTGTTCTACTACTTGTGTTGCCTCTTGAACTTTTCCCTCATTACCTTCTGGTACATTTTTCTTATTCTTTCTACATATATCCTCAATAAGTCCATACTTTTGACACACTTTGCATATTGATGGTTTCCAGTCGTATGTAACTCTTTGCTCAATAACCTTACCTCTTTCGTTTTTTAACAAGACCACATCAGGTAATGGGGTATCAATCTGCACTTCCACCAGCAATCTAGCGAAATTCAGCCCTATTTTCCGTTCTGTGTTCCTATCAACCATCAGTGGTTTCCCCACCAAACTCCCAAGTTTGCTCAAGCCCTTCGCACTCCAATATTTGAAGTCTAATCCGGGAATTTTAATCCAAATTGGAACAGAGTATAATTCATCTCTGGTGAATTCCATATCTGGACTCCAGGACTTCACAATTAGAGGCTTGTTATCAAAGTGGTAGATACCCCCTTGAATAATTTCATTCTTTCCTTTTGCTGTATCAAACCTCACCATTATTATCCCATTTTGCATCATTACCACTTTGTTAATGCCGTGTTTCCCCCACATTCTCTGGATAAACCCATGGAGCACAGTAAATGGAGGGTGGGCTCCTAATACATAGCAGACAATCGCATGCTTCCAGAACTCAATTTCAGTAACAAAGTCCTCCTCCTCAATTTCGACAATCAATTGGTCTCCCTGTGTCTCCGGATTCACATACTCAAGTTTGAATCCGGCATTGGTAACCTTTGAGATATCAAAATTATCCCATACGATGCCCACACTCGGCCATCTTGCCCGGATCCGTGACTTCCTTCTCTTCTTGGTGGTGCCGTTCCACCTCTCGCCGCCCAAGTTTGGCTTCCCCCTCACCGGAGTCCGTGTTCTTGTCATCCAAGCCCCAATTTGCTCCCTCATTTGTACATGCCTTTGCTCTTTGCTGGGTTTACTTGCTTAGGTGTGTTCTCCGTTGTAGTCCCTACCGGAATTCCCTTTGCATCTGCTCCCTTAAGTGGTCCTACTTGTGCGACTTCAGAAATAGATCTCGTTCTCATATTTGTAGTTATCGGTCTGTTCCACTAATGGAACTCTCGCTTGTGTAGATCCCTTCATACCGTCCCTTTGTTGACTGTTTTCCGGCGGATTCGTGCCTTTGTTCGCTTTCCCATGGATGGCGCAGTTTAGCTAACGTGCACCGAGAGAACCAAGGCTGACTTCATCCTTCTGATCTATAATTTCGTGAGGATCATAACCTGCATTTAGCTAAATTAAAATATTACTTTAACAACCTTAACCTTCCCTCTTTTCCATATTCTTTTAGTAGTGAGAACTTGGATAGTCATATGGTATCTAATCCTAAAATTTGAGTTTTACATTCTTTTCTTTAGAAGATCAAATGTCTACGACAGAATTATTTGACTATTCACAGAGTACTATATATAAACATTGTAATTATATTAATGGACTTTATTCTATGTGTGTGATATTATATTTTGCTAACACAACAAAGATTGTGTGAGATGGATAGTGTCCCTCCACATCTTAACCAGAGTCTAGAGGTATCAAGTTCTAGCTTTGGAAATGGAAAATATTCACACCAACCGTGATATAATTTTTTAAAAATATTTTGTTGATATATATAGTATTAGATTAATTTAGTATTTAATTAAAATTTATATTAATTTATTTTTAAAAAAATCGTCCAAATTTGAAGTTACCATGGCTGTTGATACTTGGCACTATTACCCCGCTTGCATTAACTTTATAAAAACTTATTTTTAGGAGCAATAACACTAATTACCGTTTAGGAGTAAATTGAGTAGCATGAAATAAGGTTTATATATTCTTACCCCCAAGCAAATACGAGAAGAATGCATGTCTTTGAAATCGCCTGAATCCGACCTCCCAAACTTGAGAGAGAATAAAGACAAATTTTGTACATTCAAATATTGAAAAATAAACAATTTTAATTATTTTATATTCGGATCTTAATACATCACCTTAATATTCAGATGAATATTTAAATTCAGAGAATCTTAATATCAATAGAAACAAATGAGCCTAATTAGTATGGACGATTTAATTTCTTTTGTTTTCTTTTTGAAAACTCGATGGGCTTATATTTGCTTACAGTAGGAGCAAATTGTAAAATGACAAAATTAGGATGCAAATCAAATAATGATGCACATTACATGTAGAGGCGGATCCAGGATTTGTAAGTTTCGGGTGCTACAACTGCTTTGAAAGTAGACGCTTTTTAAATAAAAATTACTTTTATTACATAGGGGCAGGGGCAGGGGAAATGGGGAGGGGATTACAGGTGGGTATCGAACTCTCGTCAACAATGTGAAAGTTGAGGTAGTCAACCAACTGAACTACTAAGATTCCCCAAAGTAGATGTGTTACTATGTAAACGGTGTAAATACAGGAAACATTTGTTCGATTTGATCAAATTTGGGCTTCAGCTCGAGTTATTCGTCTTTCCAATTTAATTTATATAAAGAAATAATCTTTATAACAAACAGATAAATGTACATAGAAAAAAATCACGATTAGATCTATACATCAAGTTAAGCTTAATAGCATAACTTTTAATACATAAAGAAGACTTTTTTTTTTCTTTCTAAATCAGCGTTATGACACGAAACTAGGACTCAATATACCCATTTCTTTTCTATTTTAATAATAATAGTCATTTAAATAAAAACAAAGCAACTTATAAACTTAAAGATAAGAAGCAACGATGAGGGAGTAGCTGAGGCAGCTGGGGAAGGTCAGTTACTATTTATATAACTTATGCTTAAAATAAAAAGGAAGAAAAAGAAAATCAACAAAAGTTGCTATATAGGCCAACAAAGTGAAGCTAATCGGATTCGAACTTAGGTCTCCAGGGCGGGGAATCAGACATTCAGCTGCTGGCACCATGCACTCCTTGTTACTCCGGGTGGCAGGGAAGTTATTTATACAATTCCTTATACATATAAACATATACCTACAGAGTTTCAACCGAAGGTCCAGGTGCCTTGGCATCCCCAGACTAACACATAGATCCGCCCCTCATTACATGTGCAAAATGCTAACTACTCTTTTTTCAATAAAAACACTACTAACATATATTAAATGAAATTGGCTCCAAGTCTCTTCGTGGAAATTAAATGCTCTTAGAAACTTTCTAGCATTAGTTGCTTACTAATCTTTTGGTGGTACAAGATGAACCCCGTTCCCTTTTGCCAAATATATTCAATTTCCAGTTTGAATCAGTTCTATTTCCCCCCCATCAAATATGACTCAAGATGTGAGCTCATTAAATTAGGATTTTTCTGATGACCTTCTAGGGTTGCATGAAGGACGACAGCATCCGTATATTTTTGTGGGGATCTTCAGAAATTTTGGTTAGTAGTCCACAACATTAAATATGTCAACAAACCGAAGCTTTTTTCAACCCATGCAATTATTACCGAAGCTTTTTTCAACCCATGCAAATTATTTCTCTATCTTCTAGCAGGTATGAACTTGGTCATAACATATATGGAGATCCTTCCACTAGAAGTGAGTTAATATATGTAAGCGACCTTCTACATTTTTCAAAAATTTTCATTTAGACATCTAAATTAAAGTCATGACTTATTGGCCACCGGTTCATAATGTGTCTATTAGAAACTTCATCGGTAACCAGTCAAAAGATCAAAACACGTGAAATTTCACACACGATGACTCGAAAATAAAAAGAAATCAGTTGAGATTGAAGAAAAAGATAACCTTAATACACAAATTGACACCTTAACTTGCACCATATTTTAAAGCCCGCCCCCTAATTAACCCAACTAAATACTGCTTTCTTCCCTTTCTTTTGTATAACCTTGTTTGTATTTTGGAGGTTAGTTAGGTATTAAGCCCGGCCCCCATCCTATGCAGATTTTGTTTGAATAATATGCAAGAAATCGGGGCCAAAAACCTTAGTATTAATTATCACAGGAGGTGAAAGTCTGATTTGATGGATTAACTAAAAGAAAAATACCTCTACATAGTCAACACACATAAGTTAAGTTTATCGAGCTTAAAACAACTTCAGATATCCCTACAAAAAAGTGGTAAAATGCAGACATCCTACCCTACTCAGATCCACTTGTGGATTACATTGGGTATGTTGTTGTTGTAGTCAACACACACATAACAAACACTTCTTACCTTTAATCTTCCTTATGTGACGTCAATTTTACTGATATGGCAAAAGAAAATCATGAGAACCACGCTTGTGAGGAGCGTGGAATTAGCAAAATAACTCCCCAACACTAGGAAAAAAAAAAAAACTAACGGTAATATTCAAATAAGATACTTCTCGAAACAATAAGCAAATCCGACATATTGGCATCAACCTTGTTATTACTTCCAACTTTTTGTCTATTTTTATTCATAAACCATCAGGAATTAAAAGAAAAAAATGCAGAAGATTACAAATATTCCCTCCGTTCCATTTTATTTGCCTTTGTTGACTTAACACTCTCCTCCAAAAAATTTATTTATTTTACTAAATTATCCTTATTATTTATGCTTTGAAATCTAAGTTTGACTACTATTTCTTACATCGTTACTTAATGATAAGATCAATATTCCAAGAAAATAATAAATCTCAGTTAATTTGTTAAATGGACAAGTAAAGAGGAAAATTATTTTTAGTATAAAACCAAGTAAAATGAAAAAGAAGGAGTAAGTAGCAACTAGCAACCAAGTAAAAATGAGAAGAAATATCTGGCTTGACTTGTAGATAGAAGTCATTAGGTCCAGATTGGGGGCCAACAGATTACTTCTTTCTGTTGGATTTTGTGTGTTACGAATTGGTCAATGTGCATCTTCCAGACATTATACTGACTTTTTGTGTCCCTTCTCCAATATACTTGAACTCTTGCAATTATCGCAAAAGACTTTGAGTTTTTCCCAATTTTGGATTGTCCAGGTCAATGGTATGCCCACACTGGTGGACTACCACACTTTATTTTATCATCAGAACTAAAAACCCTAACTTTCAAAAATATCTCCATGTAATGAATGCATCATCATAGCCCTTTTATGACTTCAGCTTTGGTAATCTGCTTTTTTTTTTTGTTTTTAAATCTATATATTGAGGGACGCCGAAAATTTGACATTAACAGGTACTCGATCCCCTCAAAACTTATATCGTCCACTTCTATTTTGGCACAATTTTCTACTATAACCCATGCTTCGTCGTCAGTCACTCTTAAATAAAATTACGCAGTAATCTTGATACATGAAAGCGCTTTTTAGTGTTGTTGATTAGAAAGAGATGATGGCATGAAACTCGATAGGAGAAACTGTATTTCAAATCTTTCAATTGGAGAACCAAATAAGGAAAGTCATATATTGGAGAAGTGGACTAAGTAAAATAATTTATTGATATTTTCAATTAATTGAATTATAATACTTTACGTAATAAAAATTCCATAATTATATTACTAAAAGGTGCTCTCATCGTCCTAATTTATGTGACATAATTTGACTAGACATGGAGTTTAAGAAAAAAAAAAAGATTTTGAAACTTGTGGTCTAAAAGAAGTCATAGATAATTGTGTAAATTTAAATCATTTCATTTAAATCAAGTTAAATGATTTCTAAACATAAAATATATCATTCTTTTTTGCATGGTGCTAAAAAAAGGTGGTACTATTTTTTTTACCTCCAACTCATGTAAAAAAAAAAAAAAAAAACCGTGGACCCCATATTAAAAAATAAGCAATATCAAAAAAAAATGTGGACCCCATATTAAAAAATCCAGCAATATCCATGTAATTCTCAAAGTATCCACCATTAAGTCAATAATGGTGCATTCATTCAGTTGGATTTCTATACCACGCGCTGCATTTGCAACATTTTTGAATGAATGGGGATCCACATGTGTGCTGTAGGTCCTACCAAAACTTTCTCCACATTTTTTAGGCTCATTGTCACTTATGCCCTTATTTTCTGTTGCTGTTTAATTTTTGTCCCTCAAAAAAAAAAAAAAAATCTGGGGTATAAATTTATATTTCTGCATCATAATATCTCACAAGTTATGCTCCACACCATTAAAAACTTATGGCCACTAGGCATAAAATTTAGGAAAAATAACTGCCTATGTCTATTTGGAAAAAATATTTACCTGAAATGACTCATATTTTTAATATTACCCAAAATAACCCTTTTATACATTATTATACACTTTTATATAAGATCAACACATTATTTACAGTAAGTGTATAATGTTGTATATCGTGTGTATAAACACTATAGTAAAAAAAATTGGCTATACAGATGTAAATTAAAAATATAATTACGTGGATATAATATTTTATGCTGGAATGTATATTATTGAAATTATTCCTAAAATTAATTGCTAAAGGCAAAAATTAAATACCAGCCCATTTGAAGGACAATTCGTGCAATTTCTTCCATTTTTTTAGTTTTTAATTTGTAATAGACAAATTCCCTTTTTTTAAAATTAAACTATATAAAAGCATGAGTTGAAGAAGTGGATCGTTGACCAAGGGCAATTTGGTCAAAGCACTTGCCATTGAATAATTCCATTAGTTAAAAGTAGAATCTTACTGTAGCTTAGTATTAAATATATTCGTACTTTTCCTATTTTGCCCCTGCTCATAAAAATTGCATCAGAACAGATGATGTCATTTCAAGTGGCTTAATTATGTTTTTTGGCCACGTGTCACTTTTACACTCCTTTTACTTTTCCTTTGTTTTATCATGGTCACATGATTCCACTTAATAAACAAATAACATTTGTGTATATGTATTAATGTTCATCTATATATAAGCATCGACAATGCAAATTTAGGTATGTTTATTAGCAGTATAAAATATATATATATATATATATATATATATATATATATATATATACTATCACTACCCAATACATAAATCTTTACAATTGTACACAACTATATACACATAGATACACTATATAATCCAAAGTGTGCGCACGGGCATACGCCGTTTAGTTTTAAAAGAAAATTGAGTATGAGGTTCTAGTATTTAGGCAGGACAGATCTACAGTATGGTCTATTTATTCACGTGAACACAAATAATTTTATTCCAAATGAGTATATGTATTAACAAATTTGATCTTGTTTCTTGTGATTATGACTCAAACACGTTTTTAATCTTCAGTTTAACATGTGGGCTTTGGTCCTTTTGCATATTTTTTTTTTTTTGGTTATATTTGGACTATTTTCGAAGTATAATGCCCTCGTTAAGGAGTAAGAATACAAGTTTAACATAACGCATGAGTCATTAAATGGTAGAACAGTTAATAATCCAGAAAATTTATGAATATTCATAGGCAAGGGACAAAAAGAACACATTTCAAGTAACTGAAAGTTAAATATAATACTTTGTCAGATATCACAAGGAAAAAATTAGAATTTGCATGTATCTAAGGGACCAAAGGAGCTATTTATAACCCTATGTGTTTATATCTTAATTAAGTGGGATGGAAAATATTTGCAACGTTCAAAAGGGAAAAAGACACGTATTTTGGAACTGAGGAAATTCATAGTCACTTAATTAGAATTCCAATGTATGCGGAATGGTTAAATGATAATATTATTTAATTGGAAAAATATCATACTTTAATAGAATTTAAATCTAGACCTTCCAATTGTGCACCTAAGTCTCATAAATTAT
>NW_026714527.1:0-22057 GCF_029784015.1 Lycium ferocissimum | reverse complement strand
GAATTTCATCCACTTTAGCATACTACAACACATATAAACCATTCATACCCATAAAATAAGATTAAAACTCACCTTTTCTTCAACTTCTCACTTGACCACAACTTGGCAACTTATATGATTATGAATTTTTCTTGCTCCAATAGATACTCCACCTTGCTAAGGGCCCTCCAATAGGTAGAAAACAATTTTTGAAGAAATTTTTGCCAAGGTCTTGTTGGCTCCTCTCTATGGCCGAAAGTTGGAGGATTTTTCTCCTTCTTTTTCTTGTTCTTTTAATTCTTGAAATTTCTAGAGAATTGTATGGAAAAGATGACCTTGTCATCTTTTTATTAGCTCCAATTAAATCCCACATGGGCTTGGACTATAGCCATGGCCGGTTGGGCCTCTATATTTTTTTGAAAAATCCAAGCCCAAATATATTTCTCTCATGACAAATTGTAATCCATAAAAATATTTTTCCAAATTCCAAGTTTACCCTTCGCCTTCCTTTGTATTTCTATGTAGCGTAGTGCGAATTTCCCTTTTATGCCCTTGACCTTTCTTGACAATTCCGCTTCAAATGCTTCATAAGCCATTCATATGCTTAACAAGATAAAGATATGGCCTTGCTTGTCGTCCTCCCGCAATTGTCTCGAATTATCCGATCGCACAAAAATGCGGGATATAACAAGTACTTCGGCTTATATAGCCGCTTGCCAAACACATCGGCAGCGTAATGCATACAAACACACCGGCTTACATAGCCGCTTACAAAACGGACCCGACATATCATACACTCGACAATCGTCTCGCAAAGTCTCTACTAACATCTCGTATACCATACAAGCACTCGGACTCGACAAAGATTCCGGAAGAAATGGAACATCTTCTCGCTAACATCACCGACTCATCCGTGGTACACGTGCATGAAACGCAAACCGAAGAAAGCGGGTCGACGGGAATATGTACGAGTATGTAAAGCATAGCATATAGAAAATGAAATCATAACCGAGGTCAGGGGTACAGAAAGTGAGTATCAAAAAAACCCAAATACCAAAGTACTTACATCCGACACACAGATCATACTTACTCATACCGAACGCATCATAATCTGTCATATGAAATAATATTAACCGATGTGGGATTTGCCTAGACCAATGTGGGATTTGCCTCATCATTGGGTTTGCCCCACCATCGGTGAACAAACTCATCATATCATCATACATCATCACATATCAAATGCGGTCCATAGGACCCGGCGGACAGAACGTGGTCGCCACCCTATCTCGGCGCCACAACACGAAGATAACACCGAAGTTTCAAATCTCCGTATCCCGAACATAACACACCATCACAACATATCATAAGCCATATCACAAAGATAACTCCATAAACGGAACCCGGCCCTATGGCGAGGTCTCGGGAACCGTAACACGATAACACCGGTATATCATAGTGCGCACGATCATATACCGGCCGGGATCCGGTGAAAGAGGTAACACGTACGCACGAGCGGATCGTAAGTAACCACACGCATATCAGACATCATTACAGACTCAACCGAATGATCAAAACGAACCCTCTTTTTGAAAATCCAAAACCATAGTCAAATCAAGTTTTCTCCCGAATCTCGCTCGGGACATATCAAACCGAACTTCAGAAACCGTTGTTACGTATCAAAATCATGGGCATAAAATCCTTATTTCCAACTCGACAACTAAATAAATAATCATGCTTGGGAATCGGAAAAGTGGTCGTATTAAATCCCTTCTTAAAAAAAAAAATAGGTCATTTAAAACCAACGTAGAAGAGTCGCGGGACCCACGGACGAGCGTCAACCCAATCCGGGCCCGCCTATAAAAATTTAAGTCCTTACTCGTCATGAAATCATTTGCGAAGAAATCAAAGCGATCCGAGATCTCTCTTGAAAGTTACGGTCGTTCGTAGTTTCGAAATCGTTTAGGAACATATTTCTTTTGAAAACAAAACTCTTTTGAAACAAAACTCTTTTAAAAATATAACTCTTTTGCAACCTTAGAAATTTAATCATACAAAAGACGTAAGGATCATAACTCGACCGCATTAAGGACACGAATATCAAGAAACATATAAAAATCGCCTACACAATTTCAAACTCAATCATATCCAAGACATACGGACCATACTAAGGATGCCAACATCAAAGCAAATACGAATCACAAACCTACTCGAAATTTACGAATGGAGTTACCCCAAGGCACAAATCATGTCATACCTTAATCTTTCTAAGACATGCCAAAAGAAAAGAAGGGTAAGCTTCACATACCTTACTTGCTTCCTAAGCTAATCCAAACGTAAGTCTCGTCTTCTCCAAAATCTACAACAACAGTAATAGGCATCGAACATTAGCCATAAGCGTCGAAGAATTCAATTCCAAACCACTACTTTTTCTACAGAATTTCGGGCAGCACTTCCCCTATAACTTGGACGCCCCGAGAATTTAACTCGCCAAATCTTCAACAACAATACCAACAACCATTCCAACAACATCAATAAGTAATTTCAAACGCATTCTAACACTAACAAGTCATTTCCACATACTTCGACAACATTCCAATTATATTCAACTTAACTACATATTTCCAAACTAATATCAACGATCGCATCTTCGAATAACAATTCAAACCTTTCAAACACAAATCAATAACATTTCCCACAATCCACAAAATTGTTCAAAACAACCCAACCAAAACATAAGGCAACCCGAAACCTTCCAAGTCCAAGGAAATATCAACAACGCATTTCTTTTCTTCCAACTTCTACAATTTATTCAAAATATATTCCAACATTAGTAGCTCCTTTTACATAATCCAACAATATTTCATTTATATTCAATTCACAATTGTTCACACATTCAAATACTAATCCGAAACCATTCAACAATATTCAAGAGCACTTCAACAACCCGCACTATATCCCAAACAACCCACCCAACACATGCACTACCCAAATTCTTTCAAGTCCAACAAGAATAATTATAACACATTTTCTTTCTTCCAAATTCATAAACTACACCAACATTCTACATATTAGCAACATTATCCCTACAATTATAAGAAACCATACTAATGTCATATTAACTTCTTCCATAATCCGCAAATGATTACAAACTTTATTTCAAACCATTAAATCTCCATTTAACAACATAAAATCCACAACACAACAACAATCAAAATGCTACATACAATCACTTCTATACCACACCACTTCCATTCGGCCAACACCCCTATACTTACATATTTCATAAATTTCATTCATTCCCCACTCTACAACATATACAAGACATCCATAATATATGAAAAGAAGACAAATTCTTACCTTTTTCCTCAATTTTCCACTTGACACCAAAAGAGGTTTGCTTGCTTCAATAATTATACCGCGTTGAAGAGGGTCTTTAAATTAGTAGGAATCCTAGAGGAATCAATTTTTTTGAATCAAAGATTGAAGGCTAAATTTTTCTTCTTCTCTTTCTCAATTCTTTTTTTTTTTTCCACAAGAAGATGATGACCCCTTTGTGGCTGAATTTTTCTGGAAACTTTTGGAACCCTTTTGCTGAAAAATGAAATTTTTTTTGTCCCTTAAAACGGACTGCTGAAGTCGGTTTTACTGTAGCTACGATCTTAGCGCATGTAGCAGTACTGTAGCGGTACTGTAGCGGTGCCGCGGGAATACTGTTTCTGCGTCGACAGTTCAGCTTGTAACGTCTATAATTCTCTACTCCGATGTCCTATCAATGAACGGTTGGTTGCATTACAAACTAGACTCGACGAACTTCATTTTAGGACTTTGAACCACCTTAAAACTCCACATATACTATGAGATATGCGCCTTCAAAGTTGACTAAAATCCGTCCCGCGTTTCTCAAATTTTCGTCGAACTTATTTTCTTCAATTTGCTCAATCCCGAAATATTCCGAAATTCTCCATACATGATATTTATCACTTATTACACTAATAATGGCCATGTTCCCGTGTTTCAAAATATTCTTTCCCGATTACGACTTACGAGATCGTAATTCACCCTTTTTCTTTGTTGTTACGTACTTTCCATGGCTTGTGCCTTTCAAAACATCTCATTACTACGATGAGGTACATGTCAAACTCATGCTCTGAAAACGCGGGGTATAACAATGAGTCTATAGCTTGCTTTTACAAATTTCCATATTGTCCTTAGTTTCAATTTGACTATATCTAACAGGTTCGTATACGAGTGTCCAGCTCGGGCACTAGTCACGGCTCATCGGGTTGGGTCGTGACAAAGTTGATCATAAATTTCTCTTGGATTCTTGTATGGGAAGTGTGGAGAGTGTTATAGAGAGTTCTTGCGGTGAGGAGAGGGAAATGATAAGATGGGAAATGAAAATGATGAACTTGGGTGCCTTATTTAAAACTCAAAAAGATGTCCCGACACACTCATACGGATACACATACGGTCCGTACAATTTATACGGTCCGTATGTGTGACCGTATAATGGTTCCAGTGGAGGCTCTTCTTTGGACAGGTTATACAGCCATACATACGGCCCGTATCTTTTGTACGGTCCGTATAGTGGACCGTACAATCCACAGTTTTTTCGAATCTCGTTCTCGTCGACTTGTTTGGTCCCCAATCCTTATGGAACCTTCTTGACACTTGTTTAACACCTCAATACAAATCTAAGGGACATTATAACTGTCACACCCTAACCTGTGATAGGACGTGATGGGCACCCGACCCTTACTTAGGGCCGAGCGAACCCGCTGACCCTTAAAATACTCATAATCATATTGGACTCTTACATCATGAAAAGGATGCATAATGAAAGCTTTTCAAAGAATAACATGCTTTTCATTTTTCTCAAATCAAATAAAATCTGTAATCATATGAAACCTGTAATATAGTGCATAGTGATACATCGGCTTATAGAGCCGCTTACAAAACTGTCATATTACATACGCGACTCTGTCTGAAAAGTCTCTAACATAACCCAAGATACCATAACATAAACACTCTGACTTGGCAGCACATCCGGGAAATGGATTGACCAACCGGAACATCTTCTACTCATCCGTATACACTGCGATGAAACGCGGACTCCCGAAGAAAGGGGGTCGGTACGGAGTATGTCATAGGGGAAATAAGAATAGGATCATATTGAAGTACGGAGTTGAGTAGTACAAGAACCGAGAAACCACAAGGCTTGCCTTTGAAACATAATTCGTGCATGTCCATATCATATCCAATTCATTATGGGACTCAGAGACATAAGTAACTAATCATCATAAACATATGCATATACATAACGTGTCCCGGCCCTCTAGTGAGGGACTCGGTAAGTAAAATCATCATATATATGTACATATAGCGTGTCCCGGCCCTCTAGTGAGGGACTCGGTGAATAGCGTGTCCCGGCCCTCGAGTGAGGGACTCGGTGGAGGAGATCCTGTCTCCATCATGTGTACATCACACTCGGTCCATCCTGTGGGCTGGCGCCATCATCATATAGCGTGTCCCGGCCCTCTAGTGAGGGACTCGGTGAATAATATAGTAGCGCTGAGCACGAAAACATGTCCTGGCCTGGGACTCAGTGAAAGATGTAACAACCATACGCACGAGCAGAGTAGTAAGTAACCACATACACATAAATCATCATTACAGACCCAATAGACAAGTAGACCAATCAACGCTCGAGTATCGAGCGATAGTCATATCAAATCCGTTCTAACATCATTAGGGCTGCATTAAAAGAAATTTGAGGGATCGTAGACACATATCAAGCCAATCCGAGCCCGCCCATGAAAGTTACGGGCATTATACGTTACAGAATCATTTACGAGCATATCAAAGCAATCCGGTTCCGTCTATGAAAGTTACGGACATTTTTAGACATACAATCTTTTAAAACAAAAATTCTTTTTGCAACATTTGAAATTCAATCATAAATAAGACTTAAGGACCATAGTCCGACCATATGAAGAATGTCAACATCAAGAAGCAAGTAAGAATCGTAAACATGCTCGGAACTTAAGAATGGAGTTACCTCAAGGCTCATATCATGTCATATCTTACTTACGTCTAAGACATGCCAAAAGAAAGAAGGAGTAAGCTTTACATACCTCGTCCGCTTCCTAAGCTAATCCAAACTTATGTCTCGGCTTCTCAAGATCTACAATAACTTCGTTAGACACCAATCATATATGAACACTTGTAATCCAATTTCCAAGCTAGCACTTTATCTACGAAATTTGGGCAGCATTTCCCCTATAAACTCAACATCCCCGAGAATTCAACCCGGTCAAATCTTCAACAACAATACCAAAAACCATATTAACAACATCAATAATCAATTCAAAATGCATTCTAGCATTAGTAACTCTTTTCTACATAATTCGACAACATTCCATTTATATTCAATTCAACTACATACATTCAAACCAACATCAACGCTCACAAGTTCAAGTACTAATCCGAGATCATTCAAACGAGGTTCAAGAACATTTCAAACAATCCTCACAATATTTCAAAACAACCCAATCAATATACTACTTCAACCGAAACCCTCCATTTCCAATAGAAACAACAACAACACATTTCTTTCTTCCAAATTCATGAACTATACCAATAATTCACACGCTAACAACATTATTCTCATAATTTCAAGAGACTATATTAGCATCACATTAACTTCAAAAACAGCCCACAACAAATACAACTTCAACTCGAATCATTAAACTTCCATTCGCATCATAGAACCCACAACACCACAATCCAAAAATACTAAATAAAATTTGTTCATCTTGCCCTACCAAAAACAGCCCCTACGGCCACACATCACCACACACAAATTTCATGATTCTCATCCATTTCTACCCACTACAACATGTACAAATTATTCATAACATATGAAAAAGAAGATTAAACCTTACCTTTTCCACTTGGCTAAGGTTGGTGCTTGAATTAATACTTGTTCTTTCTACTCCAACTACTACTCCACGTTGTTATGCACCCTCTAAGGAGTTGAAAGGCTTGAGGAAAATATTGTTTTTGCTCAATTCTTCATGGTCCTTGTTCGGGTATTACCATGGCCGAATGGCTTCTCTTGGTTTTTCTCCAAGTTTCTTGAATTTTCTAAGGTGAAGATGATGAAGATGATTTAATTTGTCATCTTTTATCATCATATATACTTAACACATGTGGCCCATGGCCCACACATGCCACACGGCCATGGCCTTTATTTCATGAAAAATAATTTCAACTTCTAGCCCCAAATTTTCATGAAATATTTAACTTTCCATAACTCACTTTTAACCCCAAATTCCTTAATATTCCATACCAATAAAATTCATAACCAACTTATGCATTACACTAACGCGAAAAAAAAATAGCCTTGTCCTTAACTTGCCCCAACTAACTTAAAATATTTCAACGTACAAAATACGGGATATAACATCCTTCCCCCCTTTAGAACATTCGTCCTTGAATGTTCAACTAGTCTCATAAAGTCTTATAAGGTTCTCGGAGGGGTTTCCTTTATTACTATAGTGTGTAATTTCATCTACCAATCATATTTCTCCTTCACCTTCTCTTCAACTTCTCAAATCATTTCCTCCCTGTTATTACTCCGCCATAGTAACTTAACAAAGCCACGTCTTTAGTACACAACCTCCTTACCTTACGAACAATGTAATACGGTCCAATATATCTCGGGTTAAACTTCTCCTTCTTGTCGAATCTCATTACACCTTTCATGGGTGATATCTTCAAGCATACCCACTCGCCAATCTGGAATTCTAAGTGTCGACACCGATGATCGTCATATGCTTCCTGTCATCTCTGAGCTGCTAATAGCCGACCCCTGCTTTAGCTATCATCAGCTGGTATAATTCTGAAAGAATTTGACGTATAAATGCACCCTCTTTTAGTAACCAGCTAGTTCTGGCCATCTTACTTAAACCATCTTATAATCTCCCTTTACTCAACTTGTAACGTTCTAGGCATATTATCTCGTGTCATCCCTTCATCTTTAATTCAAACTCTTCTATTGTCCCTTTACTCAGATCTTGCTCTCAACTTCCCGGTCACACATTATGTTGCAATCTTTACAAAAATATACGAAGGTGCTCACATTAGCCCAAAATACCTTAGCGTGGCTTCACTATTCCTTATGTTTTACTTTGTCTTCACCCCGCTCTTATCTTACAACCGGTATCAGAATAAATCCTTGGTTCAACCATAGCCATGTCCTGTTGTCCTCAGCACTAACTCCATCTCGGTAATTTAGCTTAAACCATCTTTACATCTGTTATAGCCCGTATTTCGTGCGTTCGGAAATTGCGAGACAATGGTGAGAAGTTAAGGACAAGATTATTTCCAAGAGTTATTTTAATGCACGAGGGGTTATTGATATTATTTAGGAACATTGTTGATATGGAATATTGAGAAAGGTTGAGACCGAAAAAGGAAAATTCGGAAATGGCGTCATGGTAAAGGCTAAGGGTAAAATGGGAATTTCACAAGAGTCTTGGAAGTTCATGAAAAATTCATGTTGGCCATGTGACATAAAAATATGTCCACATTTCATTAGTTAATGGGGGCTAGTTGTAGATTATAAAAAAAATTATTATGGGCCAAAGCTTGCATGAGAAGCTAAAGGATCATTTTTGTCCATTTTTAAGAAGTTTCAAGAAAATTGGAGAAAAGATGACAAACAAGTCATCTTTGTTGCATTGAAGAAATTTCAAGAAAAGAGAAGAAAAATCTAGAAAAGAAAGAAGAGAGGCATGTGACCAAACTTGAAGGACCTAAGCATAAATATGGATAAGTAGTGGAAGACATATATATATATATATGGTCATCCTTTTAATTTAAGAGAGTGGAGAGAAATAGAACAAAAAAAAAAAAAAAAAAAAAAAAAAAAATGAAGAGAGAATATAGTAGTTTCGGCCATGGCAAAGAAAATTGAGGCCATGGAAATTGATCAAGGAAAAATTATTTTCTCCTAGTTTCCTACCTAATGGAAGGTCCTTAACAACATGGAGTGGTTGTTAGAGCAAGCCAAGCATTTATTTGGATGACTTACCAATTCTAGCTAAGTGAAGAAGTTGAAGGAAAAAGGTATGTATCCAATCTTACTTCATGTGTTATGCATGGTTGTGAGTATTGTAGTGTGGAAATGGGTGAAAATCATGGAAATATAAATGTTGTATAGTAGTGGCCGTGTGTGTGTGTGTGTTATTTTGCATGGAAGATTGACTTGATTTCATGTGGTGTGTTGGTTGTGGTTGCAATGTATAGAAATGGATGGAAAATTCATGAAAAATATGCATATGTGTATGTTGGCCGAATAGTGTAGTTAATGGAAAGGTGTGATAAATTGATTTTATTTGGAATGGTAATTGTTGTTATGGTAGATTCTACAATGAAAAATAAGAATTAAATGGCTTGGAGGATTGAAAGTTGGGTTAAGGTGATGGAATTTGAAAGAGGAAAATATGTTGTTGTTGTTGTTGGAATGTAAATAAATGAGTAAAAATGCACGAAGACATGTAAGGAGAGATTATGGTCGAAATAGGTGTTTTGGTAGGTTAGTGTCAATTAATGTAATTCGACATTCTAGTTGTTGTCGTTATGGATTATGTGACGTTGAATGAAGAATGAGGTTGAAGTTAATGAATATAGATGATAATGAAATGTATGGTTGTTGTTAAATTTGAAGGTTTCGGGTGAAGTAGTATGTCGATTGATTCGACGAAATATTATGCGAATTGAATTGAATTGAATTGAATTGGTTATTGAAGTATTGTTAGGATAATTGTTGGTATTGTTGATGGTTTGGCCGGGTTGAATTCCGGATTATTGTTGTTGTTGTTGTTGATTAAAAGCCGAGTTGGATCCTCGGGGGTGGTATATTCATAGGGGAGATGCTGCCGAAATTTCGGCAGACCATAAACGAAGAAATTTGCAAGGTTACAACAAGTATGTGTCAATGAATCTAATGGTTGCACCCACTCTCTTGAATGTAGACTAGCGGAACCAAGCTTGGATGAATAAGCGTAGCTAGTAAGGCGCGGCGCAGGTATGTTAAGGCTAAGCCCTTTTCTTTCTACGGCATGAATCACATAATGAAATATTATAAATGCTCCCATAACGACCTTATTTTCAAAGTTAGAATTTATGATTTCAAAACATGATTTCTTCTTAAAAGTTATAAATGTTTTCAAAAATATTCATTTTCTCCAAAATCTAAGTTTTACGTTTTGATAGTTTTCATGACTAAAACGACGACTATGATTTTATGACGACAAGGATGATGCCGTATATAAGAAGACGTCTATGATGAATATGTCAAGGATATGTTCTTACCATGGATACGACGATATGAAAATGTTAAGCTATTTTCGAATAATGACTATTTTAAAGGTTCCAAAGTGCATGATCTGATATGACATGTTCTATGTTCTCTTAATGTTGCCCTTCGTTGATAGTCTCACCTTAAATAATCGTTCCTCCAAGGTGAGACATGACGATCCGGTTATTCCATAGTATAATCGGAGGTTACCGACCTTACGTCACTCCGATAGAGTTATAGCTTTTCTTCGGGCTCCCCTGCATGCTATGACATGATACATGTATAAGTATACGTATATGTATATGTATATGGGGAAGATGGGGAAAAGGGCAGGCGCTATAGGCGCACGCCCACCTGATCAGTTGGAGAATGATATGATATCGTCCGGACGCGGGATGCCCGGACGCGGGATAAGTGGTTAAATGGATCGGAGCCGACGCCTCGGCAATATGGTATGTTCTATTTTCTTTATATATGAAAATGAGATGTTTTCAAAGAAAGAATACGTACATGTATATACAAATGGATCGGGCTGCACGTTCCGCAACATAGTATATGGATCGGGCTGCACGTTCCGCAGCATTAAGCATGCATGATTCCGCCTCTTACATACTCAGTACAATGCTCGTACTGACCCCTCTTCTTCGGGGGCTGCGTTTCATGCCGCGCAGGTACACCCAGACGGATAGAAGACGTTCCAGCGAAGTTGGCAAACTCCCTTGTTCCGGAGTGTCGCCGAGTCAACATACTATGCCACGATGTTTCATTCGAAGTTAGAGACTTTGCAGACACATGGGTTTTGGGATATGCTTTATTATGATACAAGTTTTGTACAGTTACATATTTTATTCGTTTTATAAGTAACAAAAGAATATTTCAGCAATTTCACCGTTCCTTGACGTAAAGATTCAAAAAAAAAAAATGAAGGTTATAAGAGTCATGATATATCCGAATATGGGGTCGTGTGCCCATCACTCTCTTTCACAAAGTGGTATCGGATGCTCGGTACATCGTGTCTCTTTTTGGGTGTGAAGCCGGCCACATCTATAGACTCTAGGAATGGTTGACCTTCTTTACGTCATGGATCGTGAGCCAAGACATAGGAAATAAGATTCCTTATATTAATCGTCGATTTCCGTAGGCGCCCAGTATCGGCGGAAAAAGGCGAGGAATGATATGGAAGTCAAAAGAGGTAAGACCGGACTGATAAATTTGTTCTGTTACGTGGAGCGGGGAGCCAGACATGAAATAGACATGCACAGGCAGAAAGTGAATATCGAGAAGAGAAAAGGGTAAAACGGTAAATGTAAAAGAAAGGACGTATTACGAAAATGTTTGAGAAGTGTCGCCGTAACAAAGGTCATATGAGAAAGTGGACATTATATCGCATTAAGGCACCGATGTTTCAGGTTAAGCGTGCTAAGGTGGGAGGATGGGTGACCCCCCGAAGACTTCCATAAATTTAAGTATAAGGGACGAATGAGAGATTAGAGTAACCTAAGGAAAACGAGTGTATAGAAAGGCTAGAAACCTTAAGAGGTCGCGTGAGACGAGGCAGACTAGCCGGTGAGGAGACAAAAAGTGTATCATAACCCGGGAAAGTTGGATAGGCTTGAACAATGTTTGAAAGTATTTTGTGGGTTAGTGAATAATGCACATATATATACATATGTAGGATATATTATATATGATTATATTGATAAATAGAATATTTCATGCAATTTCGAGCAAACCCTTAAACGTTCGCGTTACGAAAACTCGTCATTTCGAAAACTTTTTAAAACATAAAACTTTTCAAAAAAAAATCAATTTGTTTTTATACGTAATGAAGGTTATAAGAGTCGACAATATCCTGAAAATACACACCCTTTTAACATCTATAACCGATTCGCGTTCGACACCCAATCCACGGCACCCTCCCGCAAAGTCTCTAGGATATACAAATACCATGACATAGGTTCTTGACTCGGCAACACTCGCCCCAATCCCGCGGAACAACTTCTAGCGCAGTCTCACACCGCGGCATGAGACGCGACCCTCGAAGATCGGGAAGAATGTCTTGAATATGTAAGGCGACAATAATAACCATAGCTTAATTTAGAAGAGAAGAAATCACAATCAAGCTCATTACCTCCGCACCCTCGCCGGAGTAAACGTAAATGTACACACATGGGGTCTTAGAACAATCCTTAAGTAAATAATGCGAGCGAACACCGTTCTTTAAGCATACACGATATAAGACGGAGTACACCAATTCTAGAATGCACAATCTAAATATAGTATCACAAATCCTTCCTGGACCGGCCGCTCCGTAGGAATGATGGCCGGGGCATTGCCGCTTCCGGCATAATAATAATGATGGCCCCTTCGGCATTGGGGCATAACAATAATGGTAGCCCTTCGGGCAGCCGCCACATCTCAATAGTGGCCCCTTCGGGCATGCCGCTTCGGCATAACAATAATCACGGCCGGGCATAATAGTAGTGATAGTGTAAACATCTAGTAAACGGTGAAATAGACCTTCTTTCGAGTGGTTTGAAAATAGCACACTCGCGATAAAGCCAAGACATAGGAAATAAGATTCCTTATATTAATCGCACCCCCTTCGAGAAAGTTAATTATTAAAATCTCACACCCCCGTGGTTTTTGGAACAATCAATTTTATGTTTCTTTGTACAAAACTAGTTCTTTAAAAATCAAAAGTGAACCACGACCGCGAATTTTTGGAAAATCGAAGTGATAGTCATATTAGAAACGTAACACAACCATATATTATAGAACATAATGAGGTAGTTAAACAAGCTTGTGGTAGTCGGGTCCTATTCATGCAAGTTCTAAATGGTTATGCAATTTTTCCAACTATTCATAGAACATTCAATTCAATTGAATGAAAAGGGGTCAAATTCACCTAGATTTCTAGGAAAGGATCGTGAATATCGAGAAAACATGAAAAGAAGGAAGTAAACATACGGTAAATGTAAAAGAAAGGAAAATCGCAATTTGGTCGCATTACGAAAATGTTTCAATCTTGCCTCAACACTTGTCTACCGAAGGCGCATTTCCCCCGAAACACACCATCCCGAGGATATGGCTCGGCTATTACCAACAAGCACATCATATAACAAAGGTCATATGAGAAAGTGGACCATTCGATTATATCGGCATTCAAGGCATATTCAAATACCAATCCATAACCATTCAAACACGGTTCAAGAACATTTCCAACAATCCGCACCATATTCAAAACAACCCAACCAAAATATAAGGCAACCCGGGAGGAAGTCCAAGGAAATGTCAACAACGCATTTCTTTTCTTCCAAATTCATAAACCATACTAACAATCTATACTTTAACAACATTAATTTTACAAATACATTACACTAAGTATAAAAGGACGATAATGAGAGATTTAAATCATCATTTTCACCATAAAATCCATAAGGAACAACCAAGTTACACTAAATAAAATTTGGAATGGCCATAGAAACCTACAACTTTCAGAGGTCGCATTACAACAACAACTAACGCACTACATGAGCAACATAACACCCACTTCTAACCATGCAAACCCAGAGCACATACATATTTCTTGGGTTCCATTCATTTCCACATACTATAACACTTCACAAATCATCTCGGTGAGGGAGACAATTCCAAATGAAATTATATTCGTGTATCATAACTCCCTTTTTTTGTTGAAAGTTTTGGATTTTGGCTGAGAGATTTTGTCTTGAACAATGTTTGAAAGTATTTTGTGGGTTAGTGAATAATGCACATATATACAATGAGCGTGTAGGATATGTTATATATGATTATATTGATAGATATGGGAGTCCCGGAACGGCGCTACGGTAAGGAAGGCATTAGTCAAGTAAGGAAATCGAAGCCCAAGTGACAGCGAAAGTGGACGGTATAAGTGCTACAAGGAAAGCTGTCATTATTTTGTTATGGACTAAGGTTGGAGGGTCTAATATGGTGATAGTTGGGAAGGAAAGAGAGTGTGTTAGTGGAAAACAAAGAGAACAAAGTGTCGAAAAGAGGCGAAAGGTAAGAAACCTCAGTAAAGGAGGCTCCCGAGAGAAATTACCGGCAAAGCACGAGATTGTTTGGGTAAGGACTCAAAGTAGACATGTGAAAAGGAATAGAAAGTGATAAAAGGAAACAGGAAAGGAGTGTACGAGGTTTGAAGACTGATTTTGATAAGCAAGGCGGAAAGAATAGTGACTAAGACAGGGGAACGTGAAGTAAGAAGAAGAGTGATTAAGCCTAGCGACGATGTAATAAGACTTTGACCTTGAAAGATATATGAAGGAATTGGCTATACTAGTATGGCTACCACAGGCATGGAAGAATCGTTCTGAGAGGGTGATCTAGGAAAGGACGAGATCTATGTGTTAGAAAGGAATAGTTCACGAGCTTTAGGACCCGTATGAAGAAATAGTAAGAGAAGGAAGGTACTCGAAGGCGGTTAGCATATAAGGAGCCCCCAAAAGGGGGGGAGACCATATTACATTAGACCTAAAAAGGAACCGCAACACGATCAAGTGTCAGAAAAGGAAATCTATTAGCTTGGAATCAGAGTACAAAAATATGTCGGTGTGTCGCAAGAGTACTTGGAAAAAAAAAGAAAGAAAGGTAGAAACGAAATAACAATGAGTATACTAGAAGATAGACCTGAAGATAAAGGAATAGCCTACGGCCACATTGGATCGTTAAGCAAAGATTACGTACTAAGACATGGCTTCCGTTAAGGTGCGGTGGCGAGACCATAATGGAAAAGAAAGGACCCGGAAAAAAACAAGGATGATGAGGTGACGCAATGAGTTAGAAAAAAAAAAAAACCTATGACAAGGAGCAAGGACTTATGAAAAGGTCAAGGAGTTCGATTATAAGGAAAATAAGGTAAAAGGATAAAGAACGGGCATAAAGGAAAGAGCAGCCATAAAAGGAACCCTCCCGGAGTATTATCACGCCCATAAGGTCAGTTGAACATTCGAGGACGAATGTTCTAAAGGGGGGGAGGATGTTATAGCCCGTATTTCGTGCGTTCGAAAATTGCGAGACAATGGTGAGAAGTTAAGGACAAGATTATTTCCAAGAGTTATTTTAATGCACGAGGGGTTATTAATATTATTTAGGAACATTGTTGATATGGAATATTGAGAAAGGTTGAGACCGAAAAAGGAAAATTTGCGAAAAGGCTAAGGGTAAAATGGGAATTTCACAAGAGTCTTGGAAGTTCATGAAAAATTCATGTTGGCCATGTGACATAAAAATATGTCCACATTTCATTAGTTAATGGGGGCTAGTTGTAGATTATAAAAAAAATTATTATGGGCCAAAGCTTGCATGAGAAGCTAAAGGATCATTTTTGTCCATTTTTTAAGAAGTTTCAAGAAAATTGGAGAAAAGATGACAAATAAGTCATCTTTGTTGCATTGAAGAAATTTCAAGAAAAGAGAAGAAAAATCTAGAAAAGAAAGAAGAGAGGCATGTGACCAAACTTGAAGGACCTAAGCATAAATATGGATAAGTAGTGGAAGACATATGTATATATATATGGTCATCCTTTTAATTTAAGAGAGTGGAGAGAAAGAAAGAACAAAAAAAATAAAAGAAAAATGAAGAGAGAATATAGTAGTTTCGGCCATGGCAAAGAAAATTGAGGCCATGGAAATTGATCAAGGAAAAATTATTTTCTCTAGTTTCCTACCTAATGGAAGGTCCTTAACAACATGGAGTGGTTGTTAGAGCAAGCCAAGCATTTATTTGGATGACTTACCAATTCTAGCTAAGTGAAGAAGTTGAAGGAAAAAGGTATGTATCCAATCTTACTTCATGTGTTATGCATGGTTGTGAGTATTGTGTGTGGAAATGGGTGAAAATCATGGAAATATAAATGTTGTATAGTAGTGGCCGTGTGTGTGTGTGTGTTATTTTGCATGGAAGATTGACTTGATTTCATGTGGTGTGTTGGTTGTGGTTGCAATGTATAGAAATGGATGGAAAATTCATGAAAAATATGCATATGTGTTATATCCGGCATTTTTGCGTATTTGGAGAAAATTTGGAAGGTTCGGAATAATTTTCGTTTGTAAGAAATAAGGCCACATTTGGATTCTACTAGTATGAATATGTTGATTATGGAAACATTGGTGCGGAATTATTGAGGAAGGTTAAGGACAAAATCGGAATTTTGGAAATTTGTTCCATGAATTTCATATAATAGCCAAGTGTTGGGCTAGGAAAAAAATGAAAAGTGTTGGGCTAGAAGAACTTGGCCCAACCGGCCAAGTTAAGTGAAAAGGGGCCAAGCCCAAGTCATGGATTAATTCATGAATTTAGCATGTGATAAATATTATATAAGGTGGATTAAGCTCAAGAAACTTCAAGAAAATTCAAGAGAACAAAAAAATTGAAGACCATCACCAAAAAACAGCCTCTCGGCTGAACTAAGAAAAAGAGGAGGAAAGAAATTCCAAATCTTTCAAGCTTGATTCCAAAATTGTTTCCTTGTGGTTCCCATACTAATTCCAAGGTCCTCTACAACTTGGTGCAATTAGTTTGGCAAGGAAGAGCTTAAATTGGCAAGGAGAAGAAATTTGGAAAGGTAAGAATTCTTATGTTTATGTTGAGAAAATTATATATGTGTTGAAATATAGGTAGAGTATATGAGGATTTTGGAAGTGTTGCATGCATGTTGGCCGTGTGTGTGTGTTGTGTGTTGGCCGTGGCTATGGTGGTTGTGTGAAGGAAATTGTTGAGCTTGTAAGTATGTTGATTATGTTGTCATGGCCTTATGGAGTAAATGAGAAGTATGAAGAGTTTGTGTGTTATGAATTATGGTGAGTGAACCGTGTGTGTATGTGTATATATATGTGTAGCCGTGTGATGTTACATGTGTAGAGAAATTAGTTGAATTCATTTAGTATGTTAATTTGGTTGTTGTGACATTGCAAGATAAATGGAAGATTAATGGTTTTGTTGGAATGGAAGAAAAAGTGAATATTAGCCGTGTGGTATGGATAGAAATGAAGTAAGGAGGAATTAGTTGTTTGACATGTTAATAGTGTTGTGATGATGTTTATAATACGAATATAGGTTAGATGGTTCGAGTTGATATTGACTTGAAAGTATGAAGTCGAAATAGGAATCGTCGCATTTTGTTGGAAAGTAGATTAATGGTAGAATATTGTGGTTTGTAATGATTGTAGAATTGTTGTGTTGGTTTGTTGTTGGTTATTCCGAGCCGAGCTAATTCTCGGGGTGTCCCATTTATAGGGGAAGTGCTGCCGAAATTTCGGTAGCCAAGTATGGTCAAAGATTGAAATATGAACTTTCATGAATAGTAATTTGGTAAAGATGACCATTTGCAGTTTTTAGACGAAACGGGAATTGAGATTCGAGGAGCGTGTGACGAAATCCAGGTATGTAAAGCTTACCTATTCTTCATACGGCATGTCTTAGGCCTATTAGGCCGAAAACGGGACCTCGGGACTAATTCTGCTCCTAGAAATCCGAATTTGATTTTGACTACTATTCATTTAGTGCAATTGAATCAGAATGTCTACCTTTGGATGTAAGGACGCATAAACCTTTGTATCTTTCGTAAATGAGTCCAAATGGCTCCGAAACTTTCACGGATAACTTTATGGAGCCTAATGTTTGTAAATTATGTTCGCCGCCTCGGTTTGACCCGAGGTGGGCCCGCAAGTCCCGAGGCTTCCCTTATTTGGTTTGTCTGATCCATTTCTGTACGATATGAAAAGGAAGTGTCTGCTTATGATTCTAAGGTCCGTTCGAGATATCTTATTATGTTATTTGGATACTCATGACTATAAGCGCTACTATATTTTCCGAGAATAATTTACAGTATGTTTTTCGAAAAATCGATAATTAAAAGTCCGTAATCTTTGTACACAAATTTCCGATTTGTTCGATACTCTTTTTAAGCTTTCCGATATTAATGTATATGTATATGAAATTATGTTTCGACTTTTGGAGTTTACTTTTAAGATGCATATGACTTCTGCACTACTCCGCTCGTGCCGATATGTGTGGCTTCGTTCACCGGTACCCGGGCCGGTTTTGCGTTCGTGCGCCCTGTGATGCATTCCGGAGTATGATGTGTTACGGTTTCCGTGACCTCGCCATAGGGCCGGTTACCGTTCTGGAGTTATGATGTGATATGGCCTTTGTTGTGTGTGATGATGTGTGTGATATTGTGACTTGTTCGGAGATGTACGGAGATTTGAAAACTTTCGGAGTATGATGTGTTGTGGCACCAGCGTCAGGGGGTGACCACGTTCTAAGAGCCTTATGCATGATTTCGACTTGCATTTTGTATATTTGCACTACACACAGGTTTGATCCGTTACTTCTGTATTTGTTTCTGTTTCTTCCTATTTCAGTTATGATTTGGATTACTGTACCTTTTGCTTTACATACTCGCACTTCTTTTCGACCCCCCCCTTTCGCGGCGGGGCCGCGTTTCATGCGCGCGGTGCACAGCGCCCGGGGGAGATTCCCCGATTTAGGCTATCATTCTGCTATTTTGGAGTGCTCCCCTCGATCCGGAGCCTACGTTTGGTATATATGCTCTGCTTTGTACATTCTGCGTATTTGCTCCTGGTTGGGTACGGCGGGGCCCTGTCCCGTCATATGTTCGTATATTCGTATGTCTGTTCAGTTTGTAGAGGCCTGTAGTCATGTTTGTGGGTCGTGGGTCCAGTTTGTTTGTATGTGGATCCGGTTTGTCTGTATATGTTTCTGATTTGCGTCCTCGAGCGGCCCCGTATGCTATTATGGCCGATACGGCCCATCTGTTTGCATGAGTGTGTTTGGGCGATGTACATTCCGCCAACTTTGATTCTGATGTGATGTCTGACACGGGTGCTCGCTCAGGACCGCATTTGTATAAAGTCTGTTACGATTATCAGTACGAGCTATGTCTATTAAATCCGATCGTGAGGTATTTTGATAATTTGATTCGTAAGTCTGTTTGGGTGCCTAGGTAAGGCACCAGTCACGGCCCACGGAGCTGGGTCGTGACAAAAGTGGTATCGAAGCCTGTCTCTATCGGAATGTCTACGAGCCGTGTCCGGTAGAGTCTTGTTTATCGGTGTGTTGGGCCCCACATCTATAAACAGGAAGCTACAGGACATCTAGGATGTTATGTTACCCTTTCTTGGAATCTTAGATCGTGCGATAGAGCCAGCCGCAGGAAGTGAATTCCTTTTTACTAATTTCTGATTTCAGCTGGGAAAGCGGTATTGATGTAGGATAGAGTCTGATGATGTTGGAAGCTACACCGTACGCAGGTAAGCAATGGTGTGTATGTGAACGGGAGTAAATTGACGGTTGTACAGTTAGCAATATGAACAGATTTCTTTAAAAGCAAAAAGGGGACCCGCTACGAAATTTTTCGAAAATTCAGTAAGACTCCGACCTGCCCTAAATTACGTGACAAAGGTAGTGTGGGGCAATTGACGTAATTATATCAGCAATAACGCATCCGAATGCATGAAAGATTTGAAGTTAAGCGTGCTAAGATCAGAACAATTCTGGGATGGGTGACCCCCCTGGGAAGTTCGTCAAGGAAATTTCACAATTGAAGATATAAGAAGTACATGGGAAAATTTGGGGTAACCTAAGGAAAAAGAAGTGTGTGAAGCAGCTAGCACCCTTACGGAAGTCGCACAGACTGAAGCAACGAAGTGGGTGCAAGGCAGAAAGTGCAAGATCACTCGGGATTTGGAACAAATTTGGAAAGCGGCTGAGAACGCTTGTAAGAAGAATGGTAGTAAACATGTATGTATGTGTAGCACCTTACCCCTGATGACTACGTTGAGTGAGAGGTGACGGTGCAAAACAAAAAGGAAGATTGAGGATTTGGAAAGGAAGCCCCTCGGTGATAAGGAAAAGAAGAAAGGGCAACGTGGTTCAAAAATCAGAATAAGCTTAAACACACGGTTGGAAGTGTTTGCAGGTATGATGATAGTACATGTGTATGGATATGTATGATTGTTCTTTGGTAACCATATTGGTCAAAAAAAAAGATATGTGTAGAAAAGATTTTGTTCGGGGATTTTTGACTTATAAATTATGCTGGAATACCTAAATCAGGTTAGAAGAAGTTAGAAAAGAGTTCGAATGAGAATTTGAAAGCATTGCGAATGGATATGTGGTAATGACACTTGTGCGGTAAGACAACGATGGTGAGAAAACATTATGCATTAAAGGTATAAATGAGTAAGAAAAGGGCCTAAGGGGCGAACGAAATTTTCATAAGGATATAAGCTTCATTGTTGTAGCCTATCGAATGTTTGGTAAAATAGTTCGGGGCACGGAGATCAGGATGAGTAAGGAAACGTTAACAAGGGGACTTCTGTAAACCCCGCAGCATTGGTGGGAGTAGTCTGACTTTGATCGAGGTTTTGTATGCCATACTTCTGCACCTCCGATTTCGATGAAACTCTGTCTATTATGCCTCTGTATCTCCGAATCCGATTCTGCTTCTATCTGATGTACCTCTGTACGTCCGACTCTGGTTTCGAATCTGTTTGATGTACGCCTAACTTTGGCTACGAACCTGCCCGACGTAGCTCTGTACGTCTGATTTTGATTACAAATCTGTCCGATATATCTTCGTATGTCTGACTCTGATACGGTCTGTTCGATATCTTTCGATGCGTTTGGCTGTGATTATGAATCTGTTCAATATGATGACGGAACATCATTTTGTCTGCTATACTTCTGTACTTCCGAATCTGAATACGTTATGCGTCCCAGGGTATGCTCAGTACGTTCGACCGACGCAAAACGTCCATATTTCCGTATGTTTGCCTCTGACCATGGATCTGCCTGGCCTACTCCCATACGTCTGACTCTGATCATGGATCTGTCCGTTTTACTTCCATACATCCGACTCTAACTACGGACCTATCAGGTATAGTTCAGTACGTCTGACTCTGATAAGATTCTGTACGTCTGGCTCTGAGTTTGAATCTGCTTAAGATAACGTTGGATTACGCTTTTGTCTGTCGTACTTTCCTTTTGTACTTCAGCTTTCGAATCTGACTCTGTCTGACATCCCTCTGATCTTCTGGCTCTGATAAAGATTCTGTTCGTCATATGTTTTCTTTGAGATTATGCAAACCGCAGGACTAATAAAAATTTTGAGCAGTCCTAATGCGGTAATATCAGAGGATGATGGAAGGAATTGGGAAAGAAATGCCCTCGCAAGTGCTCTGACCAAATGAGAGTATGTAGTTGGTGAGAGAACCTCCCCAACTTATCCCGATTTACTACGAGGTTGATTTAACATTCGAGGACGAATGTTCAAAAGGGGGGGAGAATGTTATATCCGGCATTTTTGCGTATTTGGAGAAAATTTGGAAGGTTCGGAATAATTTTCGTTTGTAAGAAATAAGGCCACATTTGGATTCTACTAGTATGAATATGTTGATTATGGAAACATTGGTGCGGAATTATTGAGGAAGGTTAAGGACAAAATCGGAATTTTGGAAATTTGTTCCATGAATTTCATATAATAGCCAAGTGTTGGGCTAGGAAAAAAATGAAAAGTGTTGGGCTAGAAGAACTTGGCCCAACCGGCCAAGTTAAGTGAAAAGGGGCAAGCCCAAGTCATGGATTAATCATGAATTTAGCATGTGATAAATATTATATAAGGTGGATTAAGCTCAAGAAACT